>NC_035434.2:43223944-43523944 GCF_002127325.2 Helianthus annuus | reverse complement strand
CAGGCATCCGTCAATGATGATAGAACATTGACATCGGGGCATCCTGCGGAAACGCAACGGTTACCTAGTGTTCGGTATTGGAAAAACAGTTTAGTCGCTAACTTTTGGGGTAGCTCCCCATGGCATGTATAAACGGATAAATTAACTGGTGAAACAAGTTTTTGGAAATTAAAACTGGACAACTAGTGAACTCACTCAGCATTATTGTTGACCCCTTACTGCATGCTTTGCAGGTAACCCGTGACGAAGGAGCTTGCTGCTTGGGAACGTGTAGTGTCTGTTCACCCTTGTGTTGGGTGTTACCTTATTTTGAACTATGAACTTTGTTTAAACTGCTTTACTTATGCTTCCGCTACTTATTAACTGTTTGAACTTAAAACCTTAAACTCTGAACTTGATATTTGCTAATCCTATGGTTAGTAAGTATTACTTTTGTTATCAACTTAATTATTCAGTATAATTGGTGGCTGGATCCTGGTCAGTCACGCCCTCGAAGCGGGTGTTATCCGCCGGTGGATTTGGGGGGTGTGACAGATTGGTATCAGAGCCATTGGTTATAGTGAACTTGGTTTTAAAAAGGGGAAAAATCTTTTTGAGAAAAACCAGACTATAACCCGTGACTCGTGACGACACTACACTCCAAGTGCAAGGCTCAACACTTTTGACCTCATAGCTCGGACCAGTGCTTACTTGTTTGCTTACCTTATGTTTCCTGTTTTACTATACGTACTAGTGTGCCTAATCAGATAGATACACCTCTCTCTTCTATCTCATTCTCGCTACACTACGACATCACACTCATATTGTGTTTTCTGGTTATGAAGACAATGAGTGGACGCGGAAGGGGAAACATCAACATGACTCAGGCTCAGTTCACTAACCTACTCAACACAGTGGCTGCAGCTTTCGCAGCTCACCCTATAGGTAAGCTCGTTGTTTTAGGATGTATAGATCCTACCGCCACATCGACTTTTCGCCTCTAAACCTATACGTTTCGCTTCTCGCCCTATAGGTCAGCATGCACCTGCGCAATCACCAGTGTGTACTTTCAAAACTTTCATGGATTGCAAGCCTCTCCCTTTCAACGGCACTGAGGGTGCCATAGGTCTTCTGCATTGGATTGAGAAAATTGAAGCTGTTTTTGCTGTTTGCGAATGTCCCCCTGCAAATTGGGTGAAATTTGCTACTGCTACGCTTGAAGGAAGCGCGCTTTCTTGGTGGAAGGCGCAGATTCAGATGTTTGGATTGGAAACTGCAAATGCTACTGCGTGGGAGGATTTCAAGGATATGATTAAGGATGAATACTGTCACCGGGATGACATCCACAAGCTTGAGAATGAGTACTATGAGCTCAAGATGGTTGGGTCGGAAATTGAAACTTACACCAAGCTGTCTAATGACTATGCTGCTCTTTGCCCAAACATGTCTCGACCTATGTATCGAAGAATCGAACTGTACATCAAGGGTTTGGCTCCAGAAATTCGAAGCCATGTAACTTCAGCCAACCACACTACCATTCAGCCGATCGTTCGACTTGCCCACAAACTTACTGATCAGGCCGTAGAAGAGGGCCGGTTGCCCAAAAGGATCAGTGCTACTGTCGGAACTTCTAGTGACAACAAGCGTAAGTGGGAAGGAAATCAAAGCAAGGATGCTAACCCCACTCAGGCCCCAGCACAGCAAAGGAAAACTGAAAACAACAAGGGCACTCAGCAACAGGGTGGCTACCGGGGAAGCTACCCTAAGTGCAACAAGTGTAACAGGCACCACAATGGGGCATGTAACAAGGGCCAGTGTCAGCGATGCCACAAGATGGGGCACGAAGCCAAGGATTGTCGAAGTCAGTTCCCAGCCAGACAGAATCAGCAACAACCCCAACAGCAACAGCAGCAGGGAAACAACCGGGCATGTTTTAAGTGTGGAGCTGAGGGGCACTTTAAGAAGGATTGCCCTGAACTGAATCAGAATCGCAACAACAATCAGGGAGCTGGAAACAACAATCAAAACAACAATGCTGGGAATGGTGCTAGAGGAAGGGCTTTTGTGATTGGAGCTGGAGAAGCAAGGAATGACCCCAATGTCGTGACGGGTAAGTTCCTACTCGATGATCGTTATGTTTCTGTGTTATTTGATTCTGGTGCCGATGCTAGTTATGTATCCCTACGTATTAGTAAGAAGCTTAAGCGTCCGCTTTCGTTACTAAGTTCTCCTCATATCGTCGAGTTAGCTAATGGTAGAAACATCGAGGCCTCACATGTTGTCAAGGGCTGCAAACTAGAGTTGTCTGGTCAGACATTCAGTATCGACCTTTTCCCTGTTACTCTTGGAAGCTTCGACGTCGTTATTGGTATGGATTGGTTATCCAAGCATCGCGCTGAGATCCTCTGTCAAGAGAAAGCAGTTCGTATTCCTCGCCGTTCTGGCAAATCCCTCATTGTACAAGGTGGCAAAGGTGGAGAAATCTCCGGCGTTATCTCGTTCTTGAAGGCCCAGAAGTGTTTACGAAAAGGGCACACCGCTATCTTAGCACTTGTTACCAACACGCAGGAAAAGGAAAAGAGGATTGAAGATTTTCCGGTAGTACGCGACTATCCCGAGGTATTTCCTGAGGAACTACCTGGACTCCCTCCCCACCGTCAGGTCGAATTCCAAATCGAGCTAGCTCCCGGAGCAGCGCCTATAGCTCGTGCACCTTACCGTCTAGCCCCCGCAGAATTGAAGGAACTCTCTACTCAACTACAGGAACTTTTGGATAAAGGGTTTATCCGCCCTAGTTCATCACCCTGGGGAGCACCGGTACTCTTTGTTAAGAAGAAGGATGGCACGTTCCGAATGTGTATTGACTATCGTGAGCTGAACAAGGTTACCATCAAGAATCGTTACCCTCTCCCTCGAATCGACGACCTATTCGATCAGTTGCAAGGATCGAGCTACTATTCCAAGATTGACCTGCGATCAGGCTACCATCAGTTAAGGGTCCGTAATGAAGACATCTCCAAAACTGCATTCAGAACTCGTTATGGTCATTATGAATTCCTCGTTATGCCCTTCGGAATGACCAACGCCCCTGCAGTGTTCATGGATCTCATGAACCGGGTATGCAAACCCTACCTCGACAAATTCGTGATCGTGTTTATAGACGACATCTTGATCTACTCGAAAAGTCAAGAAGAGCATGAACAACACCTACGCCTTATCCTCGAACTCCTTCGCAATGAGCAACTGTATGCCAAGTTCTCGAAATGCGACTTCTGGCTTCGAGAAGTCCATTTCCTTGGGCACGTGGTTAACAAGGATGGAATCCACGTCGACCCTGCAAAGATCGACTCTATAAAGAATTGGCCTACCCCTAAGACTCCGACTGAAGTCCGCCAATTCTTGGGATTAGCAGGGTACTATCGAAGATTTATCATGGGATTTTCAAAGATCGCTCAGCCTCTCACGGCTCTTACTCAGAAGGGTATGGTTTATAAGTGGGGTGAAGCTCAGGAAACCGCGTTTCAGAAACTAAAGGATAACCTCTGCAGTGCTCCTATTCTCTCGTTACCTGAAGGGACGGACGACTTTGTGGTTTACTGCGATGCGTCTATTCATGGGCTCGGTTGCGTGTTGATGCAACGCGAGAAAGTTATTGCTTACGCCTCTCGACAACTCAAGACACACGAAAGGAACTACACTACGCATGACTTGGAACTAGGAGCAGTGATCTTTGCGCTTAAGATATGGAGACATTACCTGTACGGTACCAAGTGCACCATTTACACCGATCACAGGAGTCTCGAGCATATTTTCAAGCAAAAGGAATTAAACATGCGACAACGTCGATGGGTCGAACTTCTGAATGATTATGAATGCGCCATCAAGTATCATCCGGGCAAGGCCAATGTTGTGGCAGACGCCCTCAGCCGAAAAGACACTATACCAAAGCGCGTGCGAGCATTACAACTTACCATCCAGTCTAGTCTCCCTACCCAGATTCGAAATGCTCAGATTGAAGCTCTGAAACCGGAAAACATCAGGGCTGAGTCCCTGCGAGGATCGAGGCAGCAACTAGAACAGAAAGAAGACGGCGCCTACTATGTGGCAGGGCGCATTTGGGTCCCACTTTACGGAGATCTACGAGAGCTTGTGATGGACGAAGCCCATAAGTCCCGTTATTCAGTACACCCTGGTTCAGATAAGATGTACCACGACTTAAAAACCACATACTGGTGGCCTGGCATGAAAGCCCACATAGCAGCCTATGTTGGCAAATGTTTGACCTGCGCAAGAGTCAAGATCGAGTGTCAGAAACCAGCAGGCCTACTACAGCAACCGGAAATCCCGAAGTGGAAATGGGAGCAAATTTCCATGGATTTTGTTACAGGGCTACCTAGATCCCAACGCGGGAATGATACTATTTGGGTGATAGTAGATCGATTGACCAAGTCTGCACACTTTTTGGCCATTAAGGAAACAGACAAGTTTTCTACCTTAGCAGAAATCTATTTAAAGGAAGTAGTCTCCAGGCACGGGGTGCCAACTTCTATTATTTCCGACCGAGACGCTCGTTTTACTTCCGAGTTGTGGCAAGCTATGCACAAATCCTTTGGCTCACGTTTGGACATGAGCACCGCTTATCACCCGCAAACGGATGGGCAGTCTGAACGCACCATCCAAACCCTGGAAGACATGCTTAGAGCATGTGTGATCGATTTTGGCAAGAACTGGGAGAAACATCTACCGCTGGTGGAATTCTCCTACAACAACAGCTACCACACTAGCATTCAGGCGGCACCTTTTGAGGCACTGTACGGTCGTAAATGCCGATCACCTCTTTGCTGGGCGGAAGTAGGTGACAGTCAACTCACAGGCCCAGAACTAGTAGTAGATACAACAGAAAAGATTTCACAGATCAGGCAACGCATGGCGGCAGCTCGTGACCGTCAGAAGAGCTACGCTGACAAGCGTAGGAAACCGTTAGAATTCCAGGTCGGGGACCGGGTTCTACTTAAAGTCTCACCCTGGAAGGGTGTGGTTCGTTTTGGTAAACGAGGCAAGCTGAATCCACGATATGTTGGACCATTCGAAATTACCGAGAAAATCGGTAAGGTTGCTTATAGATTGAACCTGCCTGCAGAGCTGAGTGCAGTGCACAACGTATTTCACGTATCTAACCTGAAGAAGTGTTTGTCGGATGAAACACTTGTGATTCCTTTTAAGGAACTGACGATTGATGAACAGCTACACTTTACTGAGGAACCGATTGAGATCACGGATCGAGAGATCAAAACCCTCAAACGTAGCCAGATACCCCTTGTGCGAGTTCGTTGGAACTCACGACGCGGCCCAGAGTTTACCTGGGAGCGGGAGGACCAGATGAAGTCCAAGTATCCCCAGTTGTTCCCAAACGAAAACCCCAGCACTGAAGCTACAACCGAATTTCGGGACGAAATTCCAAACTAACGGGGGGATGATGTGACACCCCGTTAAAACACGCTAGCTTGGCAGTGGCTGCTTCAACTTTCGGGACGAAAGTTCTTAAAACTTGGGGATAATGTGACACTCTAGGTTTTTCCGAACGAACACCTTGTAATATTTTGTGTATATATAAATATTATTAAATGGAAACGTGACTTTTACATGATATGTGTTGTATGTATTATATATATATATATATATATATATATATATGAGAGCCGAGACCACGACCCGAGACCACGACTCGCAACCACTTGGTTGCGAGTGGGCCACTCGGTCTCGAGTGGGCCTTTGAGCCGAAACCATTTGGGCCGAAACCCCAAGCCCAACTCGTGATCCCTTGGTTTATAATCCCCACCTTCCCCATTTCTCTCATTTGTTACCAAACATATCCACACATACACTCTTCTATTCTCTCCCACTAGAAAACCCCAACAACACCACTTTCCTTCTTCTAAAATCTCGGTTCAAGCTAGGATCTCGGACAAGAAACTCGGTCAAGATCATCACTCGGACACTCCATCTTCTCGGTTCTCTTCTCTTTGTTTTCGGCTCCTCCTTTTCATAACCGGTTAGTGTTATCTTTTGTGTATAAGATTTATGTATGTTGTATGAACTAGAAATGCTTGGTTAGTAAGTGTTATACATGATTTTTGGGTAATTTGTGAAGTTGAACTATGTGTGTTAAACCTTATGTATGAATACTTGCTAACATGCTTGAATGGTTATAGAATAATGGTTTAAGGATGATTAGGGCCAACCGAGTTATGTTAATACCACTAAATGTATGTTTTACTTGTTCTTGCATAATAATCTTGTTAGAAATAGGTGATTTTCGGTCCAAAATGTATGATTTTGTTAAGGTGAAAACCCTAGAATGATGAACTTGTGATGAACTAGTTGAATATGACTTGAAGATGTAAAAATGGCAAAGTTTGATCTAAGTTTACTAATATTCAGATTAGGCAAAGTGTTTGTGGAAACCTTATTGGTAGTTTCCTAATCTGGGTCTGATTTCATATGTACAAATTGGACTGTCATATCTGCATCATCACGTGTGCATGAAAGTGACAGCATTCCGACTCGCAACCACGGCATTACGACTCGAAACCACGCGGTTGCGACTCGCAACCATAGCAGGACAACTCGAAACCACGAGATTGCGACTCGAGACTACGACCGTTGCGACTCGCAACCATAGCGTGATGACTCGAGACCACGCGGTTGCGACTCGCAACCACAACGTGACAAGCCGAAACCTCCTGGTTGCGACTCGAGACCGCCTGGTTGCGAGTGGGCTGTCCATTTTGGTTATTGGGCCAATATGTGTTTAACTTGGGCTATCTGTTGACTGGATTATGTGTTGCTGTTGACTGCTTAATTATTTAGGCCGGCCCAATAACCCCACGACTGTTTATTTGTATGTATGTTACGTGCCAGTATGTGTTTTACGTGAATGCTTGTATACCGAACCTGACCTATACCGGTAACCATGTTAGGACGTGGTGACCAGCGTGTTTGACCAAGTAACCTAAATCTACCGAGCAACCCAAGGTGAGTTCACAACTTAAAAGCATGCGTCCCGGTGGTTTGGGACACGAGACTAAAATAACCCTATCCCCTGGTAAAAGGGGATACCATTCACATTCCTTCCCTAGTTACTGGGAACAAACTTATTTTTCCTTCCCTTGTCATTGGGAAACCTTTTGGTTAATTACTGTTTATACGGATTGCAACTAACGGCACTAAACGAAACTCTATCACTCAAGTCCCTGCTACAAATACCGATTAGTCGCCGGGGTCAGGCGAACGGGTTATTAGTTGATAGCGCTATTTAGGTGTTTACCAGCCTCACACCGTGCCCTGGTTTGGGATCGGTCGTGAACTAATGTACTCAGGCATCCGTCAATGATGATAGAACATTGACATCGGGGCATCCTGCGGAAACGCAACGGTTACCTAGTGTTCGGTATTGGAAAAACAGTTTAGTCGCTAACTTTTGGGGTAGCTCCCCATGGCATGTATAAACGGATAAATTAACTGGTGAAACAAGTTTTTGGAAATTAAAACTGGACAACTAGTGAACTCACTCAGCATTATTGTTGACCCCTTACTGCATGCTTTGCAGGTAACCCGTGACGAAGGAGCTTGCTGCTTGGGAACGTGTAGTGTCTGTTCACCCTTGTGTTGGGTGTTACCTTATTTTGAACTATGAACTTTGTTTAAACTGCTTTACTTATGCTTCCGCTACTTATTAACTGTTTGAACTTAAAACCTTAAACTCTGAACTTGATATTTGCTAATCCTATGGTTAGTAAGTATTACTTTTGTTATCAACTTAATTATTCAGTATAATTGGTGGCTGGATCCTGGTCAGTCACGCCCTCGAAGCGGGTGTTATCCGCCGGTGGATTTGGGGGGTGTGACATAAATTATGGAAATACGTGTATAATTGTATTTCTTGCTATGTGTTATCTGACTATTTGTTAGTTTACAGTATGAGTGACCAAGGACCTTCCGACGCTTATCGTCAACTGTCTGGTTCGCCTAGGAGCGAAGGCACCTCCTCTTCTCAGCCTGCCCTCTCAGGGTATTCTGCTGACACAGAAGAAGGAATCTTTGTGTTTAAGGCTCAGTCTGAAGAGCCATTTCCTCAGAAAAAGAGGGGATGGTTCAGTAGGGGAGCGCACGAGCGTAGGAAAAGAATGAAAAAGTTGCAGGAACAGCGAGTGTTAGCCGCAGCAAAAAGAGAAACTGATGCTTATAATCAGGATATGCTCAATAGGGGTATCGCTAATATCCATATTTTAGCAACCACTGCTGCTGACCCAAACCTGGAACAAATGCTAGCACCACAACCACAAAATCCTGACCAACCCATGGAAATAGAAGACCAGGTAGAAATGCCTAATTTCAACCCGGAAGAGATACCTAGGGTACCTGCACCTGATCCTCTAGACCCAAACAATTACGACCCCTGGTGGGACGATGTTAGGGACTACGTGCAACAAAACCCAATACAGGAAAATGTGCCAATGCCCAACTTAGGAGCTTATCCAGGGTTAGATCCTCAAGATCCCTACAACATTAGTGATACATACGTTAGGGAAATTTTAGAGAATCCATACCCGTACCAGGCCCCTATGCCTCCGTATCAGGAACCCATACCTCAGTTTCCAAACCCAGTCCTAGAACCTGCACCCCCAATGAGTGCAGAAAATGTCCAGGAACTTAGGACTTTTGGATGAATCCATATCAGTGAACGTGATGACAGTACGGTAGTAGTAATAATAATAAAATAATATATGTGTGTATGTGTTAGAAAAAAAAAACTACGGATGCATACTATTAGTATTGTAGCTTTACATTTCAGTCGCTACTGTAATTTTTATTTCTGTACTGGTGTGTATTGATGCATACTATATAAAAAGAGTAAAAGTCGCAATGCTAGACGTTTTTGGTTAAACGTGCGTGTCATGTGATTGGCTATATTCAAATATTAATTGTGATATTAATATTTGGTAAATGTTTAAAATTCAGATGGCCGACGCGGGAAATCAAGAAAATCTGAATAACGATAACCAGAGTAACATTAACGTGGTTAATGAGAATTCGGACAATAATAACAACGGAAACCAAATGGATAATAGTGCTGTTCAGCATATAGTGGCACAAGGAATTATAGATGCAATGCCATTTATTATTCAAACAGTTCAGGAAGCGAATAATAAAAGTAAGCATAGCAGTAAACGACCAAGTGAACCAGAAAACAGCGTGAACAATGGACCCATACTTCAAGCGCCCGTTCCCAAAAGAAGAAGAACCATGCCACATGGTTGTTCTTACAAGGAATTCTGGTCCTGCAAACCAATAGAATTCTCAGGCAATGAAGGACCCATTGCAGCTTTACGCTGGATAGAGAAAACTGAGGCAGTTCTGAAAATAAGCAAGTGTGCTGAAGAAGATAAAATAATGTTTGCTTCAAATCTGTTTAAAAATGCAGCCTTAGAATGGTGGAACACTATCCTCCAATCCAGAGGAAGTGATAGGATTTATAATATGGAATGGGAAGAATTCAAGAACATGGTAGAAAGGAAATTCTGCCCTCCCAATGAAAAAGAACAGATAGCAAATAAGTTTCTGAATCTAAGAATGACCGGGGTAGATAGTAAGGGTTACACTACCACATTCTTTGAATATGCTAGGATAGTACCTACCCTTGCATCACCTGAACCAGTGTTAATCTCCCGTTACATTTGGGGATTAATTGGAGAGATTAGACATGTAGTCAAGGCAGCTAGACCCCAAACCATAGAAGAAGCTGTAGAACTAGCCAATACCTTGACAGATGAGTTAATCCGTACTAGAGAAGAAGACCAGAGGAGAAACCTAACCCAAAGGCTTACTCAAGAATTCCGTTCTGGGAATTCCAATCGTAGGAATGTAGGTTCTACCTCTGCACCCTACTGCAAAGCCTGCAGAAAGAAGCATTCTGGAAGATGCTCTATTTACTGTAATTTTTGCAAGGCCCCAGGACACAAGGAAGAGAATTGCAAGAAGAAATCCAGTAATGGAATGTGCTTCAATTGTGGAGAAAAAGGTCACATTAGGACAAACTGTCCGAAATTGGCTCCAGCTGCAACCAACAAAAATCCTAAAAATGCTAGAGCATTCGTGCTAACTGCAGACGAAGCCAAGATGATCCCAGACGTCATTGCTGGTACGTTTTTAGTTAATGATATTTTTGCTAAAGTATTATTTGACTCTGGTGCCAACCAAAGTTTTATTAATACTTCATTTTGCAAACTCCTAAATCAATCATTAACTAAACTACCACAAGAATGTCTAGTAGAAACAGCAAGTGGAGAAACCGTTAGAATTTCTGAAATCTTGCAGGGAGCGAGAATAGAAATTTTTAATCAAAAATTTATTGCAAACCTTTACCCAATGAATCTGGTAGGATTTGATGTTGTATTAGGAATGGATTGGTTAATAGCCAATAAAGCCAGTATTTTATGTGATCAAAAGACAATTCAATTAAAATCACCAAGAGGTGAAAAGATCTCAATTAAAGGAGATAAACCCTTTAGATCCATTAAATTCATCTCTGTGATGAAAACTGCAAGTTGTATAAGGAAAGGATCTATAGTGTATTTGATTTCTATAATCACTAACACTAAAGAAAAAGAATTAAAAGACATTCCAGTAGTGTCTCAATTTTCAGATGTCTTTCCAGAAGAATTGCCAGGACTACCGCCAGACAGGGAAGTTGAATTCAGAATTCACCTGTTACCAGGGACAGCACCGATTGCCAAAGCACCTTACCGTTTGGCACCCGCAGAAATGAAAGAACTGAAGAAACAACTAGACGAGTTGTTAGAGAAGGGATTCATACAGCCAAGCTCATCGCCATGGGGAGCGCCGATTATATTTGTTAAAAAGAAGGACGGATCAATGCGTATGTGCATTGACTACCGGGAATTGAACAAAGTCACGATTAAGAATCGGTACCCATTACCGAGGATCGATGATTTGTTTGATCAACTTCAAGGAGCTCGATTTTTCTCTAAAATCGATTTAAGATCAGGATATCATCAATTAAAGGTACAGGAAGAGGATATTCCTAAAACCGCATTCAGAACAAGGTATGGTCATTATGAATTTACTGTCATGCCATTTGGTTTAACCAATGCCCCAGCCGCATTTATGGACATGATGAACCGAATATGTAAGCCATATTTGGATAAATTCATAATTGTCTTCATAGATGATATTCTAATTTACTCTAAAAGTAAAGATGAGCATGCAAAGCACTTGCACTTACTTTTAAGTTTATTGAGAAAGGAAAAGCTTTATGCTAAGTTTTCAAAGTGTGAGTTTTGGTTAGAACAAGTGCAATTTCTCGGACATTTAGTTAATCATGAAGGAATTCATGTAGATCCAACCAAGATCGAGGCAATTACCAAATGGAAAACCCCAGAGTCACCAACCGAGGTTAGAAGTTTCTTAGGATTGGCTGGTTATTATAGAAGATTTATTCGAGATTTTTCTAGGATAGCCATCCCTTTAACTAAGTTAACCTGTAAATCTGTTAAGTTTGAATGGGGACCAAAACAAGAAGAAGCCTTTAGAATCCTTAAGCAAAGATTAACCCATACGCCCATACTAGCGTTACCAGAAGGAACTGAAGACTTTGTAGTCTTTTGTGATGCTTCTAAATTAGGTTATGGATGCGTATTAATGCAACGTCAAAAGGTTATAGCTTATGCATCTAGACAGCTTAAGAGTCATGAAGGAAATTATTCGACCCATGATTTGGAATTAGGAGCTATAATTTTTGCCCTTAAGATTTGGAGACATTATCTTTATGGTAGTAAGTTTACCATATTCACTGATCATAAAAGTTTAAGATATGTTTTCGGGCAAAAAGAGCTGAATATGAGACAAAGACGTTGGATGGAATTACTTAGTGATTATGATTGTGATATCCAGTATCATGCAGGAAAAGCAAATGTGGTGGCTGATGCTTTAAGTCGAAAATATCACGAAAAGCCAAAAAGGGTACGTTCTCTTAAATTAAATCTACAAGTAGATTTAAACAATCAAATTAGAAAAGCACAAGAATCAGTAATCAAGGAGGATACTGAAAAATTAAAAGGAATGATTAAGGAATTAGAACAGGGAACGAATGGAATTTGGAGGTTCCATAAAAAGAGAATGTGGATACCTAAATTAGGAAATTTACGTCACCGTATATTAGAAGAAGCCCATAAATCTAAATACACGATGCATCCAGAAAGTGATAAAATGTACCAGGATTTAAGGAAAAATTTCTGGTGGATAGGAATGAAAAAGGATGTAGCAGCCTATGTTTCTAAATGTTTAACTTGCTCACAAGTTAAAGCTGAACATCAAAAACCCTCAGGTTTATTACAACAATTAGAAATACCAGTTTGGAAATGGGAATTGATAACAATGGATTTTGTTACCAAATTGCCTAAAACAAGGAAAGGTAATGATACAATCTGGGTGATTGTAGATAGATTAACCAAGTCAGCTCATTTCTTACCAATGAAGGAAACCTTTAGTATGGAACAATTAGCCAAATTGTATGTAAATGAAATTGTTTCATTACATGGCATTCCTTTATCAATTGTTTCTGATAGGGATAGCCGTTTTACCTCTCATTTTTGGTTAAGTTTCCAAAAAGCAATGGGAACCAGGTTAAATCTAAGCACAGCTTATCATCCTCAAACGGACGGACAAAGCGAAAGGACAATTCAGACAATGGAGGATATGCTTAGAGCTTGTGTAATTGATTTTGGAGGTAACTGGGACGAACACTTACCTTTAATAGAATTTTCTTATAATAACAGTTATCACACAAGTATCAATGCTGCACCATTCGAAGCACTTTATGGACGAAAGTGCAGAACCCCAGTCTGTTGGGCAGAAATTGGGGAAAAACAATTATCTGGACCTGAAGTAGTACAAGAAACAACTGACAAAATCATTCAAGTCAAGGAACGACTAAAAACAGCACGTGATCGACAAAAGAGTTATGCCGATAACAGACGCAAACCATTAGAATTTCAAGTAGGAGATAAAGTATTATTGAAAGTCTCTCCCTGGAAAGGAGTGGTAAGATTCATCAAGAGAGGAAAGCTAAGTCCTAGGTATATTGGACCTTTCAAAATTCTTAAAAGAATAGGACCTGTAGCCTATCAGCTACAACTGCCAGAAGAAATGGCAGGAATACATGATGTATTTCATGTATCCAATCTTAAAAAGTGTTTAGCTGATGAATCACTCGTAGTACCTCTCAAGGATATAGAGATTAATGAACAACTCAAATTTGTAGAAAGGCCTCTACAGATTGAAGATAGAAAAATTAAAAATCTCAAGCATAAGAGATTGGTTCTGGTCAAAGTAAAGTGGGACTCCAAAAGAGGACCCGAGTACACGTGGGAGCTTGAATCCGAAATGCAAAAGAAATATCCACACTTGTTCCAGTAGATCTCGAGGACGAGCTCTAAAACAAGGTGGGGAGGATATAACAACCCTCGGTAAAACAGACATCCTCTTAATATTTCCGACACCCTAATATATTTTAAAATCTCAATGTGTCTTTATATGCACCCCGTATGTGAAAACCGAGCCCCAAGATAGATTATACTATATAAAATAAATAAAAACAATAATTATTAAGTTGAGGCGGGCCGCATAGACCCACCCCAACATGTAATGCGGGCCGCGAAGGGATGTGATCCGGATTCCCTTGATTTCTGTAGTGAAGGCGGGCCGCGTAAGGTTTATGCTTAGTTAACACGGGCCGCGCGCGTCCTGATTTGTGGCATGACCCGGAGCCGACACGTGTCAACACCGTGTCAAGTCTAGTGATGAGTGGGCCAAGCTACGCCGTTGACTTCATTTGATGCGGGCCGCGTGAACCCGGCCCAAATCCCACGCGGGCCGCGAGAAACCCCAGATCAGATCCTATAAATAGCACGCATCGGCTTCATTCGACGATCGCTCAAATCTTTCTTTCTTTCTAAATTTCTGAAGTAGTATACACTATAGCCGGGCATTATACCCCCTAAAATAGCGAGATTCTGCTACGATGTAAGTATTATAACCCCTGGAGACGTATTAGATACGCTGCCCGATTGATCTAGGGTTCCGTAACGGCTGTCGTGGTTCTGCCCGACGTAGTCGTTGGAATGCCGTCTCGGGGAGGGTATTACTAATGTTAAAATGGGTTATTATACTAACACACGTGCATTTGTGTAATTTATAGATTATCTCCAGGAAACCCTTACGAAAAACCTAAAACAGCAATGTGAGTAATCTCCTTTTTGTTAACTGTTTTACAAAACCTCACTTAACTAAATACATACAAACCAGTTATTGAGTATTTGTAAAGAATACAATTATAGTGGGTATGTTGGGGTTTTGTATACAAAATTGGTTACTGGCGTGGTAACATCCCATAAGTTGAATATGACCGTACCACTGATGTTAATTGTGATGTCTTGGATACAAATGTAATTGCGGATGTGCCCTCAATACTGCAAATTGGTTTTTACTTAAACTTGATTAAACTGGGATTCACTCACCAGTATTTCCCACTGACAAAAATGTTTTTAAAACGAGTTTCAGGTAACAAAATGTGAAAGCCAAATAGAAGCCAGCTGGACAGCACTGAAGGCTTGGAAAAGTGGCAATAAAGTTACCTAATAATAAAATGGATATTTTTATTCAAATAAATAGGATGTATTCCTATGAAACGTGTGTATTGAAAACTTGGGTTTTACCCATATGTTTAATGTTATAAAACATGGTGGTTTACTCTGATTAAAATATTTCCTAACTACGGTCCTGATGAAAATTTCCGCTGCCAAATTGGATAAATAAACGTGATACCACCAAAACTGGCTCACGGCCGCCCGTTCCCGGGAACTAGGGATCGGGGGCTGTGACAATTACTCACCATGATCACGAAGCTGGACCTTCGAACACGCGAGCTCCTTCCAGTACAAGGAGTGAAGAACCACAGAGACGAAGAAACCTTTTTGAACCTGCGAGACATTCTACCTCGCATAGCTCAACACCCTCATACCGTCATTCGTTTCGACCAGATTCGGAAAATAATCCCAATAACCCTCTACCATCCTTTTTACCTCTACAGCGATCTGCTTCGTAGCGATCTGCTTCGCACCACTCTTACGGCGATCCATCACCTTTCTTCGTATTACACTTTAACCCGGCTAATTATGTCCAAGAGCCTATAGGGTATAACCCTCTAGGACCACCCGCTCATTATGTCCAAGAGCCTATAGGGTATAACCCTCTAGGACCAGAGGATCACTTTTCTGAAGATAATGCAGTGGATATGGACGAGGATACAGACCCCGTCGAGCCTGCTAGGGGAACTCCTACTCATCCAATCGAGATCTCAGATGGGTCATCCTTCCATGGAACGCCCTATCAAGGTCCCGATAGTTACCAGGCAAGGTTTGACCAATGTAATTGGTACTTTACACCTTCACATCATTACTCGCCTCATGATCAACAGCAACAACAGAATCCTTCTGAGGATTCGCGGTTTGTGGCCGTTACGCCACCACCACCGCCACAGGTTCAACCAATAATTCCAGATCCGCCAAGGCGTAGAAGATCAGGAGCACGAATGTCTACCCGAGGAGGGGAATTCCATTTCAGCACCCCTCGCCACTCGAGTGCTAGTCACTTTCCGTCAGTACCTGAAGAAGGACCTTCAAGTCCAGTACAGGAGGCGAACTCCGCACCAGTTGCACCATCTTCGCCACCATTTGGGTATGACCACCCAATACCTGCGTACACGGGTCCAACGGCATACAACCCGTTCGAACAGCCGTCGCACGCGCATTACAATTACAACTATGATCGCGACCCATATGTAATAGCGGCTAGGTATAATGCCCGCTATCCCGACGGAGCTTTTGGAAACATGGGGATACCGGACTACTCAGCTCATGGGTATCCAGCACCTCCTAGACCTCCAGTTCCGCAACCGACGCCACAACCACGTTTCTCTCCTCCTGAACAAGAAGAGATCCTCCACCGATTAAGTCGTGTGGAACAAGATTTCGAAGAAGAACGAAAGAACAACAGGGGATTCCTTAAGGGTCTAGCGAACCTGTTGAAGGGCAAGAAGAAGAAACGTGACCATTAGTCTATAAATGTTCTAATGTAATGTCTATTTTAGATAAGTCCCTGCGTGGACATTTATCGTATTTCAGTCCCTGCGTGGACTTATCCTTTAGTCCCTGCGAGGACACCTATCTTGTATTTGTCCCTGCGTGGACTTGTCTCTTTATTAACCTCTATGAAGGTATGTACTTGTTTAAAAGTCCCATTTAGGGCAGCGTGTAATCGTATTTGAAGTTTATGGAATGTTATGTTATAGATTTCATTTTGTTATTACTATATATGAAATAAATCAAAATCATTCCTTTTAAATGTAAATCTGCCTAAATAAAGAATCTTAAGAGTGAAACCTAGCCAAATGTCTTTTTAGACCCGGCCAAGATGGTAAGACCTGATTAAAAGATTCAGAATTCCAGTTAACCTCTGTAATCATGTTAACGTTCATGGCAGATGTGATTCGTTAAAATCGCACGCGTCATTCTTATATAAGAATCCTTTTAAGGATTCCAAGGCCCAAAATTAATGATATAATAAATCATGGGTTAAATCATCAATAAAGATGATCATTTATTAAACATCCATTAGTGATGTAGTGCCTACGGGCCAAACTTATTAAACATCCATTAGTGATGTCGTGCCTACGGGCCATAATGATTGTCATATAAGACAAAAGACAGTGGTGGTTTATGACTCCCTATCAGGAAGGGTAAAAGGAGTACGGTTCAAACCTTCATACCTTGATTCTCTGTAATCTCGGCTAATATTATAAAAACGTCCTCGTGACTAGGCTTTTATACCACTAACGTTATTGTTTGTAATTAGGATAAGTATGTTCAATTCCTAAATAAAAGTGAGTAACAAATTAACCAGATATGGTCTCTGTTACCATGGTTAATGAATTGCCATAAAAGACAATTCCATAATAAACTCCTAAATAAAATTTTTCGTTATCTTCTGTAGCAGATACAAGTTACCATGGCTGATCCTAGTGGAGAAAATAGCCACTCGAATGAAGACGAATACGATAATGCCCAAGTTAATTTGACGGGCGCTCAATTAAAAGCTCTTGTCGATAACGCTGTCAAGGCAGCTCTGGATCGACAATATGAGGAATATACTGAATCTCGGAGCCGAACCATATCCAAACCACACTCAAAGCCGAAGACCCACACCAAATCTCACAGCAAACCGTTGTCCAAGCCTAAAAAGGACGATGATAATCATTCGTCCAATGAAAACAGTGTCCGTCAAGAAAGAGTATATAATGACGCATCTCGCGCCAGAGGCTGCACCTACAAGTACTTTGTATCATGCAAGCCCCGGGACTTCACTGGGGAGAAAGGAGTGGTCGATTGTATGACGTGGCTTGACGAGATGGACACCGTGGTGGACATCAGCGGCTGTGCGGAAAGAGACGTGGTAAAGTTTGTGTCTCAGTCATTCAAGGGCGAGGCCCTGGCTTGGTGGAGGGCGTTGGTTCAGGCCTCGGGAAAGGCTGTTCTATACAGCATGACATGGGAGGAATTTGTTTCTCTCATCAAAGAGAATTACTGCCCTCAACATGAGGTGGAAAAGATAGAATCCGATTTTCTATCATTGGTGATGCCAAACCTTGACTGCCAAGCTTACCTAACGAGCTTTAACACGATGTGTCGGTTGGTTCCATATCTGGTAACCCCGGAGCCAAAGAGAATCGCTCGTTTCATCGGCGGGTTAGCCCCCGAAATAAAGGCAAGCGTGAAGGCCTCTAGGCCGGCGACCTTTCGATCTGTAGCTGATATATCTTTGTCCCTTACTCTGGATGCGGTCCGACAAAGATCGCTAAGGAACAAAGAAGCTGAAAAGAGAAAGCGTGAAGATTAAACTTCACGGAGGTCGAGCAAGAAACACCGTGGGAACGGTGATAACAAGAGGGGGTCAGAGTCAAGGAAAGATGGGCAACAGTCTGGTGAGAAGCCCAAGTGCAAGACTTGCAAGAGACATCACTTTGGAAAGTGTAGGCTCGAGTCAAACTCGCAGACCCAGTCGAGGTCGTATGCTTGCGGGTTGTGCAAATCCAAGGACCACAAGACCGTGGACTGCAAGAAAATAAAAGATGCAACTTGCTATAACTGCAGCGAGAAGGGGCACATTAAAAGCAACTGCCCTAAGTATGCCAAGAAGCCTGAAGAGGCCAAGAAGAACAATGCTAGAGTCTTCAGAATGGAGGCGAAAGAAGCGGTGCTGGATGACAACGTAATCACAGGTACTTTTCTTGTAAATGATATCTTTGCAAGAGTACTTTTTGATTCGGGCGCTGATAAGTCTTTCGTAGATCATAAATTTTGCAAATTGCTGAATATGCCTGTCAAAACCTTAAATGTGAATTACGAGGTAGAGCTAGCAGATGGCACCATAGAAACCGTCTCCACTGTGTTAGATGGATGTGTGATATCCATTAAGAACCACTCTTTTCCTCTATCTCTACTTCCCTTTAAATTGGCCGGTTTTGACCTAGTATTGGGTATGGACTGGTTATCTCACAACCAGGCCCAAATCGTCTGCAACAGAAAGCAGGTGGTGATAAAGACCCCGTCTGGTGAATCGTTTACCATTCGAGGAGATACCCAGTACGGATTGCCTGAGCAAATGACTATGCTCAAGGCTTCTAAATGTCTAAAGAAGGGTTGTGTCATTTACATGGAACAGGTGATTATTGAAGAACCTAAACCGAAGATAAAAGACATTCCCGTCATTTCGGAGTATCCAGAAGTTTTCCCTGAAGATCTACCTGGGTTGCCACCAGATAGACAAGTGGAATTCAGGATTGATATCATCCCTAGAGCAGCACCTATTGCTAGAGCACCATACAGGCTAGCGCCAACCGAAATGAAGGAGCTAAGGACCCAGCTGGATGAACTACTAGCTAAAGGTTTCATCAAACCTAGTTCGTCTCCCTGGGGAGCCCCTGTCCTGTTTGTGAAGAAGAAGGACGGATCGATGCGCCTGTGCATCGACTATCGCGAGCTTAATAAGGTCACGATAAAGAATAGATATCCCTTGCCGAGGATCGACGATTTGTTCGATCAGTTACAAGGGGCAAGTTATTTTTCGAAGATTGACTTGAGGTCAGGCTACCATCAACTGAAAGTCAGAGATGAAGACGTACATAAAACCGCATTTAGGACTCGCTACGGCCACTACGAGTTCCTAGTGATGCCTTTTGGGCTCACAAATGCACCGGCTGCTTTCATGGATCTCATGAATCGCGTCTGCAAGCCGTACTTGGACAAATTCGTCATCGTTTTCATCGACGACATTCTTATATACTCGAAGAACCGAGCTAACCATGAGAAACACCTTCGTTGTATTCTCAAGCTGCTACATCATGAGAAACTCTATGCCAAATTCTCCAAGTGCGAATTCTGGCTATGAGCAGTCCAATTTCTAGGACACGTTGTCAGCGAGCGTGGTATCCAGGTGGATCCCGCTAAAGTAGAGGCTGTCATGAACTGGCAAGAGCCAAAGACGCCTACTGAGATTCGTAGTTTCCTGGGATTAGCAGGATACTACAGGCAATTCATTGAAAATTTTTCAAGGATTGATGCGCCCTTAACTTCCCTAACCAAGAAGAAGATAAAATTTGATTTGGGCCCTAAGCAGCAAGAGTCCTTTGATATTCTAAAACAAAAGCTGAGCAACGCTCCTGTGCTGACACTACCGGAAGGTACCGAGGAGTTCGTAGTTTACTGCGACGCATCACACACTGGCATGGGGTGTGTGCTCATGAAGAAAGGCAAGGTTATTGCCTATGCTTCGAGACAGTTAAAGGTGCACGAAAAGAATTACACCACTCATGACTTAGAGCTGGGTGCCGTTGTGTTCGCACTAAAACTGTGGAGGCATTACCTGTACGGTATCAAGTTTGTGATCTATTCTGATCACAAGAGCCTTCAACATCTGTTTAATCAGAAGGAGCTAAACATGAGGCAACGCCGTTGGATGGAAACTTTAAATGATTATGATTGTGAAATCAGATATCATCCCGGCAAAGCGAATGTAGTCGATGATGCCCTGAGTAGAAAGGAAAGGGTGAAACCCATCCGAATCAATGCCAAGAGCATTGAAGTGAAGAATAATTTGATTGAAAGGATACTAGCTGCACAGCGAGAGGCTGTGTTGGAAGCTAATTATCCTAAGGAAAAGTTAGGAGTAACTGAGGAGCAGCTAACTCTTAGCAAGGACGGAATTTTACGTTTGAATGGACGAATATGGGTTCCAATTTATGGAGGACTACGAGATGCTATCCTCCAGGAAGCCCATAGTTCCAAATATTCTGTTCACCCGGGAGCTGATAAGATGTATCAGGATCTAAAGGCAAATTATTGGTGGATAGGCTTGAAAAGGTCTGTAGCCGCTTATGTAGCAAAATGCCTAACTTGTGCGCAAGTCAAGGCTGAGCATCAAAAGCCATCTGGCTTACTACAACAGCCTGAACTTCCTGAATGGAAGTGGGAATGTGTAACTATGGATTTTATTACCAAGTTACCCAAGACAAGGAAAGGAAATGACACAATATGGGTTATCGTTGATAGGCTGACTAAATCAGCGCATTTCTTACCCATCAAGGAGACTTATAGCTCCGATATGTTAGCCAAGTTATACGTTGATAAGATTGTAGCCTTGCATGGCATACCTGTGTCTATTATCTTCGACAGAGATACTAGATACACATCACATTTCTGGAAAAGCTTCCAGCAATCTTTGGGCACCCGTTTGAATTTTAGTACGGCTTACCATCCTCAGACAAACGGTCAGAGTGAGCGTACTATTCAAACATTGGAAGACATGCTACGTGCATGTGCTATCGATTTGGGTGGTAGTTGGGATAAGAACCTACCGCTAATCGAATTCTCCTACAACAATAGCTACCATACCAGCATAAAGGTTGCGCCTTTCGAGGCATTATACGGTAGAAAGTGTAGATCGCCTGTTTGTTGTGCGGAAGTTGGAGACGTCCAGTTATCAGGACCAGAGATAGTCTTCGAGACAACGGACAAGATTGTCCAGATTCGAGACCGTCTCAAAGCTGCCCGAGATAGGCAGAAGAGTTACGCGGATCCAAAGCGTAAAGATTTTCACTTCGAAGTAGGTGAAAAGGTGCTACTTAAAGTATCACCCTGGAAGGGGGTGATGCGTTTCGGTAAGAAAGGCAAACTAAGCCCGAGATACATAGGACCTTTCGAGGTTATTGAACGGGTCGGGTCAGTTGCCTATAAGCTAAACTTACCGGAGGAGCTCAATGGAATTCATAATGTGTTCCACATCTGCAATCTAAAGAAGTTCTTCGCTGATGAATCATTGGTGATCCCACACACAGATGTGCATATAGATGAGAGCTTGAAATTTGTGGAGAAGCCTTTGTCGATTGAAGATCGACAGGTGAAGAAGCTTCGAAGGAAGCATGTACCTATAGTAAAGGTCAAGTGGGATGCCCGTAGAGGTCCCGAATTCACGTGGGAAGTTGAAGCCACGATGAAAGAGAAATACCCTTATTTGTTTGAGTAAATCTCGGGTCGAGATTTATTTTAAGGAGGTGAGGATGTAACACCTCGAAATTTTGTGTCCAATAATGTGTTAACACGTGTCATGAGTTAACACGTGGCATTAAATATCAAATAAGGGACTAAAGTTGACAAACCTTGAAAGTATGTAAATTCGAGGGTTATAAATGTCAACAAAGAGTAAATATACTGTATAGTAACCCTAATGACGCTCGTACCTTCAAACGGATAAATCATGGATCGTACGGAGCGAAACGCGGGAGAAAGTGAGAGATTACAAGCTACAGGGGTTAATTGTGTCAACATGTTTAATTTATACCTCTGAGTGACCCTTTGACGAACCCGAGGCTTGGTAACAGTAAAATACGCTCACTAGATTGTGCTATATAAATTTCGCGAAGTTCCGTTTTAAAACGAGAAAGTTATGATCAAATTCGTATGAGAGGGGTTAAAAGCGTCAACAATAAAAGTTAAGGCTTTTCGGATAGTAAATAAACTAACCGGGGACTTAACAGTGCGGGTAAATGGCACGAGACCCTTAATTGTAATTAACCGAGGGCCAAATCGCAAAGTTACCCCTTCGAACCCAAAAGGTCAGGTTATTAATTACAAAGATTCGGTTAATCATTACAAAAGATTTAAAAATCTTTGAAAATAGGCCTCAGGCGGCCCGCCTGAGTGAAACACATAAGTTGAAGCGGGCCGCGAGCCACCTGTGGATACGCATCTGACATGAAGATTCATGCGGCCCGCGTACAAGCTGCATGAAATCTAATGCGGGCCGCGTGAACCACCCAGATGCAGAAACTTTGGACAGATGCATGATTTGAGCTTGTGAACGATCATTGCCGCATTAATTGAAGCATGGGTGCCCTCTACATGCCCCCTAGCACCCAGGGCCACCTGCTGATCATCCATACTCCCTTGTAGGTTGAGTTGTAGTGATCTTGTGCTTGGAAATTCACTATAAAAGGCACTACATTGCACACTAATGAATCACACCTCAAACCTGCATTCTAACTCACTTCTGGAGCTCCAAAGCTTTCCTCTATCATTCTAAGTCGTGCACTAAGCTTCTGTAAGTTGCCTAACCCTTTGTGGTTTCATTTTTCAATAGTTTTAGCCTAAAAGTCAATCCGTCGTAATTAACGATTGACTTTGCGATAAATCACGAATGGTCCAGTGGTTTGTCGAATCAAAGATAGTTATATGATGGTAATCATGTGGGCATTAAACCCCTAAAAGGGCACCCTCTGATTCCCACTCTAACTAGATCAAATGTCGAGTCAAACATGCTTAGAAAAAGTCAACAGAAATGTCATTTTGCGATTTCTTGCATAATCTGTAATGTAGATGATATGTAACCTGTTTAAAGACTCATAAAACATGATAATAAGTATATAAACTAGTCTAAGCTTGTTTGATCCGACCATTTATTGTTTTGACCCGGTTCGGAGCCGAAGGTCGCAAAAGTTTGACTTTTGCATTGACTTCAGTTCTGACCCGTTAAAGTTTGAAATAAATATGCCTTAGGACTCTCTTAGGACCAGGTTACATGATGATATAAACCTCTGTGACCGGTTCGTTGTTTGTCCGAGTCTTTTACACATTTCCGTTAAATGCTTAAAAGTTGACCGTAACGCCCTTTATAAATTAAAACGAGAAATTCGGACACGTGAAAGGATCATGACCTTGGTTACTGATTTCTAAACATGTCCCTAAAATTTCACGTCAATCCGAGGTCCAGAATATGAGTTACGCTAATTAGCGCAAATTGCGAAACTTTAGTAATTAAATAACGCAATTAGCATAACGCCTATCTAAACCCGGATTTCGACACCAAACCTTTTGCTCACTGTTGTAAAATAATATTTTGGGATTTTTAAAGATTTTTAATTATTTTTAACCTGCTCATAACCTGCGGTTATGACAACGGTTCGGTAAATACCGAATATACCCTTTTCGGCCATACCTTGAGTTCTACAAGGTCTTTTGACCCGATTCCAGTTGCTACTGTTTTTAAATAATAAATAAAGTATTTTAGACTTTATAAACTGTTCGGAAAACTCAGATTTCCTGTAGAACTCTAAAACCTCTTTTATAATCTTTAAAAAGACCAAAATACCCCTACGGGGCATAAGATGAACTTGAACTCGTTATGGGCATTATGGAAGGTATCCTACTGATACCACAACCTCTTTAAGGCATGTTGACTTAGGAAAACAGTGTAGGACTCCTACGGTTACCCGTTGCGCCTTTTGCGCGCACGGTTCGGCTTATGTAACTAGTTTACATAAATTAGCCGAAACGGGTCAAACCATATTGTTTGGACCCCAAAATCCAGAGTATGATTATTATACCCATATAAGACAAGTCTTCAAACTTGATGGGTCAAAATCACACTCCATTCACGGTTTTCGCCTTTCACGCGATTAAACCGTAACTATCCTTTGAAACTGACCGGTCTAAGCTACGGTAATTATAAAGACCCGTTAGGATTCTAATAGGTTATTTTAAAACCTTCGTTCCAGAATAGGAGACCAGTAAAAGCTATCTGTGATTTATTCAATTAAGGATTATACTTGCAAAGGTAAATACTTTTAACTTATTTTCCGTTATACGGGCTTGGGTTATGGTATCTAAAATACCGCTTGGTCGGGCAATTGACCCCAACTCATTAGTAGTTGGGTATTATCAATATGACCCGTTTAAAAACTGTTTTGTTGGCTTAAATCCTTTGGGGGCTTAATGACCATGTCCCGGATATCCTTGGCAGCATTTATGAATGGCCACGACCTCGACATCCCGGTGTAGGCGTACACCCGACATTATGTCTATAACTATAAAAGTGTAGCCGTTGGTTACCCGCCACGGTTTTATACTATGTGGCGTGTCTATTAAACTTTAACCCGATACGACTCGGGAGACCAAACGCATAGTAACATGTAATCCGTTACAAGATTTGATTATAAATTATCCCAAGTTATAAAGAGTTTGTGCCTTGAGCATTTAAACCAATTTTATTAAACATTTTACAAAAGTGTCAGTTGAATGTATTTACCAGTGTAAACTGACGTATTTTCCCCAAAAAGACTAAATGCAGGTACTAGGCGTAATTGGCTGGGATTTCTCCTTAAGCATCATTAGAAGTCTCGCAAGCTTAAGATGCCTGAAGTCTGTGGAACAATACTTTTTGTTATTATTATTTGATCCCCTGTGGATTATTATTTCAACAATGGTGATACACTGATATTACACTAAATGTTGAAATACATTATCGTATTGCTTCCGCTGTGCATTCATATAATTGTGTGGGTTGACTATATTGTTGCCAACTACGTCACGGTAATCCCCCACCGGGCCCACCGGTGATACACGTGGAAATCGGGGTGTGACAGCTAAGCATAACCACGAACCCTTTCTGTATCCAGATGGTCATCAGTCTCTAATGAGCCTGACTCCAGCGGAAGAGAGGACGTTGGAGCAACAGATGTATAAGAACATGAAACCACGCGACATTCTTACTACCATTAAATAACAGAACCCCGAAAATGTCTCAACAAGAAATACCATATACAACGTGCGGGCCAAAATGGGTCGAATGGAGTAAGTTGCCGAGACTCCAATGCAGATACTTTTCCACCCGTTGAATATAGTTGGGTATGTTTTCTTCCATAGAACATCTGAAAACGACGAAATGGTACAAGATCTTTTCTTTATCCACCCAGAGTCGAACAGGTTGTGGCATGCCTTCCCGCATGTGTTGCTTATAGACTCCACCTACAAGATGAACCAATACAAAATGCCGCTAGATCAGATTATCGGTGTCACGTCCACATACTTATCATTTTGCATTGCGCATGCGTTCATAACCAACGAGAAAGAGGAAAACTTCACGTGGGAGCTACAGAGGTTGAAAGACTCATTGGATGCACCGACCACCACGTCCTCTGACGTATTGTGGCCCTTGTAGCGCACTATTGGGACCGGGGATTTCGCGACACCTTGTTCGCGATCCCCAAAGGCACGGGTGTCGCGCATTTACGACCCATTGCACTGATACCTACATCAGTGTATCGCCGTGACAAATGCGGGTTGACACGATAGCAGGTCCCTTCCACTGGGACTAATTCATTTACTGGTTAAAGAATAAAAAAATGGTTAAAGAATATACCCGCGCTCTAAATTCTTTTATGCATTGCTTGAACTAATTCATTTACTGGTTAAAGAATAAAGAAATGGCAAACCCCGGTTCTACCAAGGATCGAATCTGGGACCTTAAGCTCGTGTGCACACGTCCCTTCCACGGGGACAAGTGTCTAACCCAAGATATACATGCGTTCTTAATCGTTTTATGCATTGCTTCAACTAATTCATTTACTGGTTAAAGAACCAAAAAATGCCAAAACGCGGTTCTGGCCAAGGATCGAACCGGGGACCTTAAGCTCGTGTGCACCCGTCCCTTCCACTAGGACAAGTGTCTAACCTGAGATATACCCGTGTTCTAAATTCTTTTATACATTTCTTGAACTAATTCATTTACTGGTTAAAGATTAAAAAAATGACAAAACCTGGTTCTGGCCAAGGATCAAACCCGAGATCTTAAGCTCGTGTGCACCCGTCCCTTCCACTGGGTTAAGTGTCTAACCCAAGATATATCCGCGTTCTTAATTCTTTTATGCATTGTTTCAACTAATTCATTTACTGGTTAAACATTCAAAAAATTGGCAAAATCCAGTTCTGGCCAAGGATCAAACCCGAGACCTTAAGTTCTTGTGCACTCGTCCTTTCCAATGGGACAAGTGTCTCCCAAGATGCATCCGCGTTCTTAATTCTTTTATGCATTGCTTTAACTATTTCATTTACTGGTCTATTGTTTTGGACAAAAATATATTTGAGACAAAAACTATACAATATTTTCAACAATGTTTCATTGCTTTGGACAAAAAATATATTTCATATTAACTAATTAAAGACACACAGTATACCAGCAAATATTACACAACATTATATATATCATCCAACAATATTACACAACATTACTATAGGATCTACATAAGCTATACATCAAAAGTATACTGTTTTTCAACTTTAATACTGAATTGTTACAAAAAAATACAACGGAAAACGGGTTTCAGATGATCGTTCTACGACATGGCATCTAATTAAATCCTTGAATCTCAACGCTTCTCCTTACATTACTCATCATTTCCTGAATTCCAGTTCATTAAGAAGTAACGTTGAATCTGTTGCTGCAGCTCTATACATTGATTGTGGATTACTGTAGGATCTAATCAACACGTTTTCGTCTCCAAGTTATATGCGGTAAACTTGGAGCAAAAACTTTGTTGTAATCCAACGGGTTTTAGATGATTGTTCTAATACACGTATCGTCATCAATGTTCCAACAACAACAGATGAATCCGGGAAGACTCAATAGCAGCAGTTGAATCATTATTATCGTATAGTCCCCAGAACATTCTCCCCAAACAAACATTCTTGTTTAAAGAAGAATATAAGCTCAAGGAGACCATATGCGAGAAAATGGTGGCAGAAAACGATCATTATCCTGCACGGACAGTTTTTTCAATAGGTAGATGCTGCACGGACAGTTTTCTCAATAGGTAGACCAACTTTGAAACATAGAAAAACATCATATGGAGAACTTCTGCCATCGAAACAGATCTAATCGAAGCACAACCATCGATGTCGAGAGTCTCTATGTTATTTGAACACCTACAATGCTTCATAACATCACAATCTTCTGTTTATAGCAAAACAAATGAGCACAACCCAGCTCACAATCTTCTGGATAACATTTTCGTCATAATATAGAGCACAAATACTTGAAACGATTAGAATCTATATATATAATATATGAATAAAATGTGGGACACGTGTCAAGTGATGGTGCAACCACAATGGATTTTTGGCGGGAAAATGTGAGAAACCTTATGTTTTCACACGGGATCCGAATGGAGGTAACCATACCCGTAAATTTTGACCCAGGTATATAATGAACAAAAAAACCCTAAATCCATTATTTCTTTCATTCAAGAACACTGATTCAGAATTTGTCTCTATCGTCGCCCTCAAAACCCTAGCGGCGCATTTGCATCTTCTTCAACTAATTGCCAACCTTGATTTCAAACATCGATTTCACATCTTCAAGGTACAATTTTTCTTATCTTCCGGTGTTGATCATCATCCACGTAACAGTCGGCTTTCAACTTGATCAATGTTTGATTTTGAAATATGTATGTTCATCTTTTGTTTGTTTATTTACAGATCTAGGGTGTTGCATTCAATATTCTATCTGATACTTGGATAGTCTGAGTCAAAATCGACGGTACGATGGTACATGGAAGGATGAAGGTGTTGAGGGTTTTCAATTCTTCACTCCAATGTGAGTTTATTTTACAATTATCTTGCTTTATTTTAACTTTATAATACCGATTTGATGTTAACATTAGGGTTTTATCGATTTGTTCATAACTTCATATTACCATTTATTTTTCTTCAGATTTGTTCAGATTACATTTTTTTTACTAATCGGTTTTCTTTTTTTACAAACCAGTTCAGATTAGGGTTTTTTTTATGTTCGGTATAATCACGATAGACATCACTTAGAGAATATTTGGCATTCACTTAACACACAAGAGCTAGACGAGCGAAGAAATACATGGGCTACTCCACATACAAGGCCGAAAAAGGTACTGTTGATTAATTTATCTAGATTATTTTACTCATTGTTTGTTTAATCCTTATTATCATATGCCGGTAAAGCATTTACTTTTTTTGTCCATTGTATTAGGTGAAATGCAGGACAAGAATATAGTATTTGATGGTTTCGACCTCAGTGTATTAGGTGGGCTGCAGGTCAAGAATTGTATTAGGTGAACCCCAACTTTTAACTTTCTAATTACTTACATTCAGTGATCTATTTTGTTGCTTATCATGACGATGAATGGTGGGTTCTTGCTCTTGATGATACGTAAGCACCCGAAACTTGTGGATAACACGTTTTTTTTATTGAAATCAACTGTTTGTTTATGGGTTTGATTGTGGTTGTCAAGGTTGTTGTTTGAATAATTGGTGCTGACTGGTGCTCAAGTTGGATCAGATTGGACTTGGACTTCTGTTTTGAAGAAAAAGGGAGCAAGTTAAGTAAGTCTTTAACAATGTTTTTGTATTAATCCGACTCGACAACCAATTGGTTAGCTTTATGCCTTTTAGTTATGCATATTAATTTTGGAGTTCTTATATTATTATCAAGTGGTTTGTATGTTTAACATTGTTCTTGATATCTAATTCTTTGAATAAAAACAACAGGATAAATCTGACACACATGCAGCTCCCAAAGCTCAAAGGGTGTAAAATATGCTTAGTTACCAGGTCGGTATGTAGTTCACTTGCTTGATCAATGATCATTGTTGATGTTTACCGTGTAACGATTGAATGGATTTTAAACTGGAACATTGAATTTAGGGATGATTGTTTATATTTAGATTTATTGTATGACCGTTGTTTTTCTTGAAAGTTATTTAAGTGTATGAAGATTTGCTGTAAAAGCTACAATTAGAGACCCTGATCCCTGGTTTGAAGGTGCTGGTACCTTACTCATCCGAAGATGCTCACCTTTTTATGGTGTGCAGGTTGTAGAATACGAAGGTGCATACAAGGTTAGAATTTCATGCTTTTCTTCATTTCCACAAAAGAAATAACTAGAGGTGGTAAAATGGGCGGGCCGACATGATATCTTTGTGTGTTTTTATCTCACTGTACATTTTTTTTGGCTAGATGACCAAGGGTTTATTGGATAAATATGGACCTGGAAGGGTTCTTGATACCCCTATTACCAAGGTTCGGAAGTTATTCTATTAAGTTTCACTGTTTTACTATATATATATATATATATATATATATATATATATATATATATATATATATATATATATATATATATATATATATATACCTTTCTACAGCTTCTATATCTGAAAATACTTATTCATATATACCTAATCGCATCAATAATCATTTAGCATGTCAAGATTCATCCTTTTGCAGATAATTGTGGGGACACAAGCCGATCTGAGGACCAGACCCCGCATGTTATGAGCAAAAAGCCGCATGTTGTAACTCAATCTCGTACACATCGTGCATTAACACAAATTTTACGTTAACCAACCTCTACATCTAAAACCATCTTTATTAAAAACACCTGTTGGAGGTGAACAACGTAAGAAAGTGACGCGATAGATTACTGATAGTGTGGATTTGAAGTGTGGGATCAACAATCCAGCTCAGAAGGCTTATTTTTCCAAGTTTCCGGGTTGATTTTCAAATTGTTTGATGTTTTATATCATCTAACACTAAGATTGATTCATATACCATTAAAGATGCTTAGAGATGTCGTATGGGGTGTTTAATGAATTGTAACTTTTGGTGCAAATATCAATTCTGGTGATGTACAAATCAAATTGAAAATTGAAATTTTGAGGTTTGGATTGGATTGATTTTTGAGCAAACTTGTGGGTGCATGTGCATAGAGTTTGATTGATGAATATAAGCTGTTTTACTTTAATAAGTATAAATTGTGCATCTTTTTTCTTGATTGAGAAGGAATCCTAATGTTTTTGTTCATTGATTTGTTCAAAGTACGCCATGTCATGTTTCTTGAATCAGTTAGAAAGATCTATGGGGTTATGTTTATTCTCTATTCCTAATAATTTGTTCTTTACCTCTTGTCAATAATTTGATGAGTCTTAGCTCAAGTAGAGATATAACATATTTATTAAACTATTAAGTACTTCCATCATCACCTGCACATGATCGCCTTTTGTGATGTTGAACATCATAAAAATTCAACTAAAAGAGTAATATAACATAATCAAAAAAACAAACAATATAAGATTTTCTATGGGTTACGTAACAACTTTTAACTCAGATCTCAATAATAATTAAAAGGTAATAGCTTTACACGAAAACTATGAATACACATGTAAACAAACTTAGGATACTGATGAAACGAAACAAATAAATTATTGTCAGAAGGGAAAAAAGATACTAACGGCTTTCAATATGTTGTTTGTGTACCTTTTATTATCAAAAACTAAATTCTCCTAACCCGGGATGTTCCCGGGTGATAGCCTAGTTGTATGGAAAAGGCACAAGTTCTGGTTGAACCGCCTGAGCTTGTAAAGAAACGGCTCAGCTTATGCTGAGACGACTTAGGTTAGGTTGAACCGGCTTCGCCACCTTTTGCTGAAACGACTTAGGTTAGGTTGAACCGGCTTCGCTTGTACGGAAATGGCTCAATTTTTGCTGAAAAGGCTTAGGTTAGGTTGAACCGGCTTCGCTTGTACGGTAACGACTCAACTTATGTTGAAACGTCTTGTGCCTTGAGCCAAATGAAACGACTTGAGCTTTGTGGAAAGTTCTTAGCTGAGATCTTTCAACCGGCTCTGGAAGACAAGCCATCCACTGAACCGGCTCAACGGACAAGCCAATTGAAATGGCTCGGCTGAGAACTTTCAAATGAATGACGACGTCTGAAACGGCTCAGAGCCGTTTCAGGTTTTGTCGGACATGTGGAAATCACGAATTGGTGGGACTTGAAAGGATTTGCTTAAGCCGTTTCACAAGCATGAAACGGCTCCAAGAGCCGTTTCAGACGGCTATTTTTGAAAAAATGTTTGGTCAAAGGCTATTTTGGAGATTTTCCCATACAAAAAGCTACCATTTATCTTTCATCAAATTATTGTGTGTGTATAACAACAAGGAATGTAATAAACTTAGGGGTTGTTTGGCAACATCTGAATGGTTAAGTGCTGAACCAGTAAGAGATCTGAACCATTAGGTGCTGAACTAGTAAGAGGTCTGAACCATTAAGAGCTTGTATAATGTTTAACCGTTTAGAGGCAAATGTCTGACCAATTCAGATTAGATGTCTTAACCATTCAAACTCTGTATAATGCTTAACCGTTCAGATATCTGCTCGTGAGACAAACACTCTGAACCATTAAGTGCTGAATCAGTAAAAGGTCTGAATTATTAAGAGCCTTATTAAGAGATAAATAAACAACCCTTTAGTGTTTATGAGTAAGATAAAGAAAAAAAATGATGGATGCGATTTGAAACATTTTTTTAAAATAAGAAACAACTTATGAAAAAGTACAATTCTTAGTCAAATTATAGGGTAAAGTACGGTGCAAGAGTGTTGTGAATGATTTAAGGGGAGCCAGAGAACTACTAAAAGCCGATGACTTTGGACTCGAACAAACTTTTACTCTTGATTTTACTATCGTTTTTCCTGTAAACACAAAACCTATCACTAATATTCTATGTTTTTCTTATTAAATGTTTTTTTTTCATAATTTGTAAACAACAAATTTTTCACATTTTATTGTTTAGGGTTTAGTAGGAAAAAAGTTCAAGTCTTCAAAACCATCTAATATAATTATTCTTACATAATTTATTTCGACCCAACCCGATATCACTTCTTTCAAAATTCTTGGTGCCATACTTCTAACAAGTCGTCTACTAGTTATTCTTACAACATCATCTATTAATTTATATTGTCTTTGACTATCAACAAGGCTTAACAAATAAGATCAATATTGAAATTAAATAACAAATATCGTCATCCTTTCATAAAATTATGTTTAAAAAAATTACAAATCAAACACATGACGTATAAAATAAAACAACTAATAATTAATTCAACTCATCAAACACATCACAAAACATATTCTACTTTACAAAACATGACCAAATATATATCACTTTCACAAAATCAAATCAAATCAAAATCATATTATTATTACTCTTGGCTTACAAAACTAGCCAACTTCTTGATCATATTCACGGCTTTATCTCCATTCGGGTCAAAGATATGAAACACATGATCTTCCCCTTCAACCTCAAACATCTCTACATTCCCATTCCACTTACTCTTCTCGAGCGCTTCGTAATAAGCCCACCCTCTATCTCTCAATATATCCTTTTCCGAAACGGTCACTATGACCCGCCCGCAACCCAAACCCGCCAAATCCGGAGCCCCATTTACAAACGGGTTGATCAACGGGTCATCCAACCCGTGATCCGAATCCGACGGACACACAAACTCCCACCACTTATCCACCATAGTCTTCCGCACCGGGTCGGTTTTCTCCGACCCGATCGGATCCTTCCCCCAAAAATACGGGTTGATTAAAATCATACCCTGTATTTTAAACATAACATCCGGGTCGGGTTTTAACCCGACCCGGATGGCAAGGTGGTGGGCTATGGTGGCCCCCGCGCTATCTCCCGCGAGGAAAATTCGGTCAAAGTCCACGTGATTTTTAATCCACTCTTCCAACCCAGATCCGGATTCGGATCCGGGTCGAGATCCTCCCGGAGCATGGGAGGAAACCCATTTGAGGGCGTCGTAGGAGTCGTCGAAGGCGGTCGGAAGCGGGTGCTCAGGTGCTAACCGGTAGTCGACGGATACCGCGATGGCGCGTGACTCCGATACGAGTTTCGCGACCGAGGTGTGGTACTTGGGTTCGGCGGGGGAGGCGATAACGAAAGCTCCGCCATGGAAGTAGATGATGAGAGGGAGTTTTTGGGTGGTGGTGGTGGTCAGAGGTGGACGGAACATTCGGGCGGAGATGCCGGTTTCGGGGGAGATTATGATGTCTTTTGAGGTGACACCGGTTTTGGGATCGGTGGTGGGTGGGATGAGCTCGGTACCGACCAGTCTGTCGATGGTTCCGTCTTTATAGACTCGTATGTATGGTGGGACGTCGTGTAGTATCTCTCTGCTTACGGATCCCATGTTTATGTGTGTTGTTAATGTGTGAGAGATAGATGGTGTAGAAGAAGATGCAATTATGGAGTGGCTATTATATAGACACTATGGTGGCCGGTGGGGGCATGTTGTTGGAATAATTTAGTTAACACTTTACACTTCTAGATTGTTTTTTAGGATGTAAAACCAAAACTCATGTCAATCAGATACAATGGTGTGTAAAAAATCGAATTAACTAATAAAATTGAATCAGAAAAACGAACCAAATCAAAAATTGGTAGGTCGATTAATTGTGTTTTTGAAAACCGAAAGTAGCGGGCTAGTTATGATTATCAAAATTTCCATACCTAACATAGCCGAACCGAACCAATATGTAGTAAAATTGAATAAAAGTTTATTCAAATATCTGAGTCTTTTGGTTAAACGTTTGTTAGAATTTGTGAGTTATATCATATCATTTTGGTTGAATTTGTTTGAATTTATTATTTATATTATATCTTTTTGTTTTAATTTTCGGTATTAATATTATAGATTATAGTATTTTTTTAATACTATGTAATACAATAATATATACAAAAGTGTAATAACAATTTATATCATGGTCAAAAAAAATTTTGAGTTATTTTTAGCTAGTCGTAAATTTACGATTAACCGACCCATAACCAATCTTTATAACTATCAAAACCGATTAACCATAACCACCATAACCGACCATTTATGGTTATGATTATCGATTAAACGACATCACGGTTATGGTTATGGTATTTGACCTAAATCGACCCATGCACACCCCTAATCAAACATAAAGAGAAGTGGTGGGTTATTTTTCACGTTACGACAACTGGATTTTAAATAATTTTTTCAATGAAATGTAGATAAAGATTACATGTTGTCATATATTCGAAATTTTATAAAATATTATATGTGAAAAGAAAGTGAATGTCGAAAAACATAAAAACAAATATTGAAAATAGTTTCATAACACTGATAGTGATAGAGATGTTAGATGGGTAACCATTCCATTAATGATGGTATCGGTACGCTAGGGCCGGCAATTTTACACGAATACACGAATACACGACACGAACCTACATGAAGTTAACAGGTATCGTGTATGGCCTTAATAGGTATCGTGTACCAAACAGGTAAACACGATATTACCTGTTAATTTCGTGTATAAACAGGTTAAATACCTGTTTACCTGTTAATACCCGTTAGTACACGATAAGAAATTAAATTAAATAAAACTCATCAGCCATGTGCGTGTGGGTTCCTTAATTCCTTTCTATTTTCATTCCTCCTTTAATTCAAAAAAAAAAAAAAAAACCCTAAACTCCCTCTGTAACTCTCAGATTGCATGTCGTGTTCTGTTTTTGTTCATGTTAACAGGTATTAACAGGTAATTTTCGTGTATAACAGTCGAATAGTCATGTTAACGGGTATTAACAGGTAATTTTCGTGTATATCGTGTCGTGTTCGTGTTCGTGTTCGTGTTTGAAAAAAAGGACACGATAAGTTATCGTGTCATGTTCGTGTATCAGATTTCGTGTATCGTGTCTTATCGTGTCGTGTCTTATCGTGTACGGGTATACACGATATGCCAGCCCTATGGTACACAAACGACGCTTAAAATAGCTTACCCTACTAGCAAATGCCCTATTTCAAATACCAAAAGTGAATAAGGTTAAACACCCTAAAACGTGAACCAGCTCTTGTAAAACATATTTACTTGATTATCAAAGAGTTTGATAGATTAGTTTTAAAACATCTTTACAAAGGTAAAACGCCCCAAAATTATTTTTTATTTTACATCCTGAGAGTTCTTATAAGTTCATTTCTTCTTTTTATAATCATTTGAGGGTATAAGAACATGAAATTATGATCAGTAAATATTAGTAAAATATTGAGTCAACTAAATATGGGTATTTAACGCTCAAGTTGATCTAATTATTTATGCAGATAGTGGTTCCTTTCCAGATCATAGTTTTTTAGTTTTCTTCAAGCCATTATATATTATAACTATAGGGTTGAGCTAAATGGAAACCCTTATGTTAATATATTGAGTAAACTGCAATTTTATCTCCTGGGGTTTAGGCCAATTGACACTCTGACCCCCTCTAACGAAATAATTGCAATTTACCCCCCAACGTTGATGTTACATCGCAAGTTTACCCCCGGCGTCGAATTTGCTAACAGATCTGTTAAGTTTAATGTGAAATGACTATCTTACCCTTTAATATTACCCCCAACATTCTTGTTATGTCGCACAATTACCCCCCACTGGTAAATTACTAAATTATCCTTTCTTACTACCCCCTATACTTTGTGTTAAGAAACAATATTACCCCCTGCAACTTCCAAAACCCTTCCCGCCAAAAAAGTTTGACCACCCAAAGTCAAGTAGACATGGAAATTCACAAGAAATCTGATTTAAACTTAATAAACACTTGTATTCACAAGAAACCTGAATACAAACTAAGGGATCAGGTCTAAATACAAACACTTGTAGTTGAACACTAAAGGATCATCTGAATGGACATGAAACTGCTGATAAACACACTAATGGATCATCTGAATGGACATGAAATGCTTATGTACATGAAATGCTTATGGAAATGCACATGAATCCTATGGAAATGCACATGAATCCAACTGCTGAATCCTATGGAAATGCACATGAATCCAAACTACTGATAAACAAACCAAACTGTAATGCAAATGCACATGAATCTAGTAGCAACAGCCAACAAAACATCAAACATAACTGAACATCTAACGTGTATGATCATGTAAGTGTCATCAACTGCACATTTTGATCCTAACTGCAGTATTTCAATATAACCTGCTGCACATCAAACATAATTGCACATCTAACCTGTATGATCATGTAACTGACATCAAACAAGTGTGGACTGCACATATTCAATAACTAACATGCTGCTATTGTAACATAACCTGCTGCACATCAAACATAACTGCACATCTAACCTATATGATCATCAACTGTATGCACATTTCCATATAACCTGCTGCACATTTCAACATAACCTGCTGCACATTTCAATAAAAACATAACACCCACCCTATAACCTACTGCACATTTCAACAACTAACCTGCTGCACATTTCAACAACCTATAACAACATTTTCATCAAAACATCAAACATCAAAATTCTAGGATTAAACAGCAATTTCATCAACATACAAAATGATTGATTAAACATCATTTTCATCAACATACAAAATGATGATTGTCTAACTTGCTAAGCTGCTGCAAATGTTATCCTACTTCAAAGTTAAGCTAACCTACAAAATACACATTACTATTCCTACATAACTACTAACTTATCATCCGCTCAACTCTCCGGTGGATAATGGAAGTTGAGGACAGGCCTACCAAACATGGAGACCACCAGGTGGAACACCACTGATGAGCTTGATAGACTCATCGTCAGGTCAACTGTAAAAAAAAAAAACACCAAACATCACAAAATTAACATGGAAATATGATTCAATCAAACTAACAGTGAACCAAATCCGACCCTGTTTAACATGAGACTCACTCAGACACAAATCCGACCCTAACCCTATTTATAACATGATAATAACTAACAGTGAACCAAATCCGACCCTGATTAACTAACACTGGGCGATTGTACCTGCGGTGTGGCGGATGACATAGCGGATCAGCCAACAAACAACCGGCATTGTAAGGTCTGAACGAGGTGTCCACGGAGGAGGTGTTGTCGCCGGAGGATGTGGTGTCGCCGGAGAAGCCTGATCGCAGGAGAAGGTATGTCACCGGAGAAGGATCGAATGTAGGAGGATGGTGGGAAGGTGGGGGGTAAATATGCTTTCATATGTTACTTATAGGGTGTTGTAGTGAAGAAGCTTCACAATGGTTTGGCAAAATTACCTATTTACCCTTTGACCCTCACCTTGTTATGTTGACTGTTAAGCAAATTTGACGCCGGGGGGTAAACTTGCGACATAACATCAACGTTGGGGGGGGGGGTAAATTGCAATTATTTCGTTAGGGGGGGTCAGAGTGCCAATTGGCCTAAACCCCAGGGAGTAAAATTGCAATTTACTCTAATATATTTAATTAGGTTTGCACCAAATAAAGGCAATAAGAATGCTAATTTATAAAGGAGAAGGAGGGTATGTAAGCAATATATTATTTATGAAATACTATAATATAATTTTTATAATATAACACATTATATATTAAAAAATATAAAAAGTTGGCTCGATCATTTATTTATTCTTCACATATATAACTAGATTTATCGATTGTATCAGGTTACATAGGTGAATCAAACACACTTAAACTCATACGGTGTTTTATTTGCTAATATGAGAAATACTCGGACGTAGTAAGCAATGGTTGCACTTCAAATTAACATCTTTCATAATGGATGTAATTTTTATTGTTTTTGTTTGTCGACTCTTATTCTCAATTAACAAAAATGGATTATGTATTTAGATGGAAAATGAGAATAGGTAGGTTGGAGCAATGAATAAAACTGCTGGAAATGAAGAGTCGGTGAAGATTTCTAGGGTAAAGGTTAGGGTGGGAGGGGCGGTCCTACACACTACCTGAGTTCCACTAATCATGCATTGTGTTAAAATAATACTTTGCAATTGATGTTAATTCATGTTGCAACATTACACACGTGTTATATTGGTTGTTACATTGGTACATCTTTATGTTATATTGCTATATTAATGAGGCGTGCTAAGTGTACAAGAAAGAAAGGTGAAGGGGTATGTTGATAATAGCTGAGGACTGATGTGTGAAGGCTGGAAACTTGGAGGGCTTAAGTGAAAGAATCTTTTGACCTGGGTAAATAAGCAAATGTTCAGTGTTCATTATTTGGCTAACACCTTTAGATCATTCTGTTCTCTTTCATCTTGTACAATTAGGGTTTGTTCTTCGTTGTTCAGACCCTGTGTGATCTTGTTGATCTCTTGTAAGATCTTGTAGTTGTTCTAGATCAAATGACTATTATCAGTTGATCATCTTGTTTATATTGTTCTAAGATCTTACTTATTGTAAGATCTAAGGTTTTGGAGGTGTTTTCTGGTTTGGGTAATCAATAAAAGTTTTGTCACCGTTTTTATCGTTATTTCTTTATTTTGTGTTGTTGTCATACCATTTTACATGGTATTAGAGCTATTTGGGATCTTGATTCTAGATCTGGGTTGTTCCATTGTGAGATTTAGGGTTTGATTCTTGTTATTTGGGGTTTGTGTTCTTCTCTACTCGAAGAACAGTTTGGATCTTGGTCTTAGGAAGCGTGTCGTTGCAGATCTGGTGTGATTGAAACCCTAGTTAGGGTTTGGTGGATATTAGGAAGATCTCTTATCTTCTGGAGTTGTTACATCCTGTGTTAGTCCCTGGACCCCTAGAAGGTTCCAGGGCAAACTGACCAGGTGGTGGTTAGCTTTCTGATCTGTGATTTGTAACCCTAGAAGGTTACAAGTCCAGATTCGCTTGGAGGGGGTTAAAAGTTGTTGTGAGATATTTCTGCTCTCGTATTTTTTTACTGTTTCTGTTCATTGCATTGTGAGTCATAGGAATTATTGTTACCAGGCTAGTCGGACCGGCACTTGATCGAGGCTATGTGTTAGTTGTTGCATTTCTCTGTGTTGTCTCTTGATTGTTTTGTTTTTTTTAGTATAGTTTCTTTGAGACTGAAACTGTGTTAAGACTTGTCCAGGCACCTATAGAGTGATGAACCTGGAATCCGGCCCCTAACATAGTCTTGCATTTAGGGTTTTCTAATTAGTTGTGTTGTTGTATTTGTTGATTGTTTGTTATTTGTGTTGTTATCCATTATGTGTAGCAATAATGGGTGATACTGGTAGTACTTCACAGACTCTTATTAGTAAACTTGATATTGGTGACCCTTTATATTTGCACCCTAGTGATTCAAGTGCTTTGACTATTGTGAGTATTAAATTGAAAGGAACTGAGAATTATGTTGTTTGGTCTAGTGTTATGAAACTTGCTTTAGAAGCAAAGAATAAGTATGGATTTATAGATGGTAAATGTGAGAAGTCTAAAGATGATGATGTGTTGGCTAACTAATGGGATAGGTGTAACTCTATTGTGTTAACTTGGTTGTTAAAATCTATTTCTAAGGAAGTTTTTCTTGGCCAAGTGTTTTCTAAGTTAGCCTCTGAGGTTTGGACTCGTCTAAAAGAGTCTTTTTACAAGGTTGTTGGTTATGTTGTATATGATTGGTATAAAAAGATTAATAGTATTTCTCAAAATGGTAGTAGTGTTGCTGAATATTATAACAGGTTGACAGCTATGTGGAAGCAGTTTGATGCTATGCTTCATCTGCTTCAGCTATGTGGAAGCAGTTCTTGTCAAGCTGCTAAGGATTACAATGATTTTGCAACACTGATAAAATTAATGCAGTTTCTCATGTGTCTTGATGATGTTTATCATCCTATGAGAACAAATCCTTGACAAGAGAACCATTTCCTTTACTCAAAGTGGCATTTTCTATTGTTTTTAGATAAGAGTCACATAGATTGTCTAGTAGTGGGTCTAAAACACTGAGTGTATCATTTGTATCTAAATCTAATCACAGGTTTGATTCTAAAAGAAGATTAACTAGAGGTCCTAACCCCAATTTGACGTGTACCCATTGAATTATGTTAGGACATACTATTGATAGATGTTTTGAGATTGTTGGTTATCCTCATGGGTTTAAGAGAAGAGTTAATAATAATCAGTATAATAAAACAAATTTTACTACTACTACTGCTACCGCCACCGCCACCGCCAATAATAATAATAATAATAATAATAATAATAATAATAATAATAATAATAATAATAATAATAATAATAATAATAATAATAACAATAATAATAATAATAACAATAATAATAATAATAATAATAATAATAATAATAATAACAATAATAATAATAATAACAATAATAATAATAATATTAAATCTAATATTGATGTTGGGTCATCTGCTTCTACTAGTGTTTTTGGTTTACCTTTACATCTGAGCAGATTACCAAATTATTGATTTTAGTTGGTGAAAAGAGTGGGTCTGATTCTCAGAATCCTAGTATGGGAGGTGAGTGTTTTAATGTTTCTAATTTTGTTAGTTGTTCTAGTTCAATCAGTTTTAGTAATAGTTATGGATGGATTGTTGATTCAAGTGCTAGTGAGCACATGGTTAAAACTGATAAAAACATGATAAATGCTGTTGATGTGTCTGAGTTTGATATTAAACTTGGTCATCCCAATGGGACAAGTGTTAAAGTTATGAAATTGGTGATTTAAAGCTGACTAATGATACAGTGTTGAAAGATGTATTTTATGTTCCTGATTATTGTGTGAATCTACTGGTGTATAAGCTAGCTAAGGATAATCATGTTTCTGTTGTCTTTAATGAGGATAACTGTGTGTTACAGGATTCCAGTTCAAAGAGAGTCATGGTGAATGGTAGTCAGGATAGTGGTCTGTATTTTATAGGAAGTAATGGTAATACTGTTAATGCTTGTTTTAATAGTTCTCTGAAATCAAATACTTAGCATAGTAGGTTAGGACACCCTTTAGATCAGGTCTTAGTTGTGTTCAAACAAAATCTTAATATAAGTTCTAGTGATCATGGTCCCTGTGAGGTATGTCATAGGGCAAAATAAGTTAGAGTCCCATTTCCTCTGAGTGACCACAAAACTAAATGTGTTGGTGACTTAGTACATCTGGACTTGTGGGGTCCATATAAAGTAACAAGGGTTATGAAGGTTTTAAATATTTTTAACAGTTGTAGATAATTATTCTAGGACTGTGTGGTGTTATTTTTTGTCAAATAAAACTGAAGATTTTGAAAACTTAAAAGATTTTTATGAACTTGTTTTGGCTCAGTTTAAGAAGAAAATTAAAATATTTAGGAGTGACAATGGGACTGGATTTGTGAATAATCAAATGAACATACTTTGTAAATCTAAAGGTATTCTACATAAAACCTCTTGTTCCTATACACCACAACAGAAAGATGTGGTGGAGAGGAAACATAGGCATCTTTTAAACACAGCTTGGGCTCTGATGTTTCAGGGTCGTTTGCCTTTGAGATTTTGGTCTGACTGTGTTCTAACTGTTGTGTTTCTAATTAACAGGTTACCCTCTTATGTGTTGAATGGTCGAAGTCCTTTTGAAATGATGTTTGTTTTAGCCCTTTTTGTCACATTTAAGGAAATTTGGATGTTTGTGTTTTAGCACAATTTTAACTGAATCTGATAAGTTTGCATACCATGCAGACAAATGTGTTTTTCTTGGTTATTCAAATATAAAAAAGGATATAAACTGTGAAGTTTGGATAGTAACAAGATATTCTTTTCTAGAGATGTGAACTTTTATGAGAATATGTATCCTTTTAAAATTAAATCATTTGATAATCAGGAAAATGTTTGTGAAAATAATCTAAATCATATTAATTTTTTTTTTAACTTTTTATCTGAAGTTCCTAACATAGATGAAGAGGGTACAAGTGATGCTCATGATCCTATTAGTGATGATCAGCAGCCATTTTTACCCTCTACATCAGCCATTGATTCTGATGTTGATAATGTTCAACAAACAGATCAGGTAAGCAGTAGTGGACAAGGTATCAATGGCGGGGTAGAGGGATGTTTAGGATCAAATGTTGAAACCAACCAATCCGAGGGTACTCAAAATGTTAGGAGATCTCCTAGAAATGTTTCTATGCCTAAAACGTTTGATGAGTTTGTCGTTGAGGGTAAAGTAAGATATGGTATTGTTAGGATCGGAGGCTCTCATGATTGTGTTTGTTTGTATGAACTTGACATATCAATAAATGTAAAACAATGTAAAGTGCAGCGGAAATGGATAAAACTTTGTAAACACAATCAAAGGAAGAAAATAGTTTGATAAACACATGCTTTTCATTGAGTCGAATGATTAAACAATACAAAGCAAATGATTACAGCATGTTTACATACTAAACTCCATCTCAGCCTGATACTCCAAGGTTGGTTGCACAAGATGAAAGGATTGGACTGGAGAAGAAGAATCTACTCAGTCAATCAAATGTAACAGTACAGGGTACCGTTACATTTATAGGCAGTCCAAACCACTGATGCATCACAGCTGACGTCACTATGAAAGCGACATCTAACAGACTAACAAACTCTATCTATTGTTCCACAACTACTGAGCATACAGACACTGATTATACTTAAAACACTGATGTATAAACACTGATTCTTCATTCCACTGTTGCAGTCGACCACTGATGTTGAGCATCAGTGCTTTCTTCAAAGGGTGATCAGGCCTTGAAAGAGCAGTACTTTGGTTCTTCATCAGTGCTTGGAATTCATCAGTAGATTGAGCTTCAGCCTTTAAACTTCATCAGTGCTTTGGCTTTACATTACATAAAGAGAATCAAAACTGCTGTTCAATCCTTCCACTGCTGTGAACCCAGCAGTACTTGTTATGATCAGCAGTGCTTGACTCAAGGCAATAGATTGAGCTAACAGGGCTTTAGTTCTTCATCAGTCTTTGACTTGATCAGTAGCTTCCAGGAACAGCAGTTGTTGATAAGGGCAGTAGTTGGAGCATATCAGATGTTAGGATTAATTTCAAGGGGAAAGTTTAGTGCAAACTGCTTCTTATGATGAATCCACTGTTCTGAACCAGTTTTGGCTTTACATCATCTGTTCCTCTGGTAGGGTTCAATCCCAACAATCTCCCCCTGGAACAGATGATGCCAAAACACTTCATTATTCAGGATCTTTATTGACTCATCAGGAGTTCCCTTACTTGACCTTTGAATTGTAATTCAAAGTTCATGGAATCCTTATCACCCTCATCCCTGCACAGTGTAAGCTCAAGGAGATCTTGTAAATCTTCTACACCCAGGCCAAGTGCATTTTCCCTTGATATATGCTTCACTTCACCATTGGACTTGAGCAAAGTCAATACGTGGGTCTTTTGATCAGACATCCACTTTAGTATTTTTGAATCCAATGGGTTTCTTGGGAGAGGTTTATTTGAAAAGATGAGTTTGGAGATTGAGGCCTAGTGATGACAACTTTGAGCAATGTCTTAAGATTTTGCTGTTTTAGGTAGTTCTGCTCTAAGTGTCTGAAGAACCATCTTCATGATATATTCTTCTCAGGCTTGGTCTTCTTTTGATATTTTTGCGTCCATCTGCTTTGTTTCCTTCTTTGATGAAGAATGGCAGCAGGTGGTGTTTGCGGTGGTGCGTGTTGATGTGGTATTGGTTGTAGTAGTTACAACAGGAGTTACAACAGCTGTTTTAGATGGTGGTTTTTGAACAGACTTTGAACGTCTGGTTGGAATGGATTTGGGTAGCCTTCTTCTTGTAGGCTTCTTCTTTTCATCAATAAGATTTTCATCATCTTTTGACCCTGAAGTACCCTGATCCGGATAATCAACCCTGGCTTTCTTTTTGGCCTCTCTATCCCTTTTTACACATGCAACTGCTTCTGCAAGTGCATTTGTGGTCACATCAATTTTCTTGCTCCCATCTGGCAAAGGGATCTTTTTGGTCATGTTTGAATTTTCTGGTGCAAGGTAAAGACCATCCTCTATTCCCTTCCTTCTCTACTCCTGAATTTTCTCCCCCTTTTTGGCATTATCTTCGGGAAGTTTATCAATGAAGAAAACTGGTGGAGGAGCAGTGCCAGTGGTGTGCAGGATCTGAGATTTGAGAGCCTTTAGATCTGCCTGGGTGTTTTTGAACCTTGACTCCATTGCATTTCGCAGCTGTTGAACATGTTTTTCATGTTGCTGATCTGCTATTTGTGCTTGATGATAGAGATAAGGTTGAAATGGATTCCAGAGCTCTTTGGTAGCAGATGCCTGTGGTGGAGCAGGTGCTGGAGATGGAACAGCAGTGGATAGTACCTTTTGTACTTGTAACAACTGTTGTAGCGTATCTTTGGTTTCTGCAACAGAGTTATCAAGTTTTTCAACACGAGCCGTCAATTTCTGGTACTTTAAACCATCACCCAATTTAATGGGATCATCTGATTTCCCACTAACAGTTGTTTTATCAGTGGTAGAGGTAGGGAGTTTACTCCAAACATCAACCACTGATGCCCCTTTTTCTCGGTACCGGGGTCTTCTCCCTTCAACACTTGACAACCTTTTGATGTTGCCAGTAGGATAAATAAGTCCACTGGTGGTTGACAGAGGTGCTATAAAAGGAATTGCCTCCAAGGAAGTCTTATTGATGTAACCACTGTCCAACTGTAAACCAGTGGGTTCAACAGTTGTAGTGGCTGCTTCACTTGGATTACCACAAAGAGTTACTTGTAACTCAATGGGTGTAACATTCTCAGGTTGTGTTGGTGGGTTAGCAATGAATGATACAGCAGGTTCAGTCATTTGTTGAGGCATATTCTCATTAACAGGTGATTGAGAAGGACTGGGTAATGCCTGGTTCAAATCAATTGCATCCAACAGAAGTTGTGTTTTTGGTGGAATTGTGGATGTGATGGTGGGTGTAGAAAGCGGATTTGCCCCGGGCATTGAGCTGTGGATGATGGAAACGAGTGTATCCAGAGCATCATAATGTGGTGGCCCTTTGTGTAGTCTTTTTGTGAAGAAACAGGAGGAGTTATGGTTATGGGTTGAGATATTTGTACCAACTGCTGTGAGGATGGAGCAGGAGTGGTTTCTTGTGACATTTGTGTTGTCACAGGCATTAACTCTGGTATCTCATCCTCCAGAGATGCCGTTTTGATTGGTTTGGGGGGCTTTTGTTTTTTCTTTTTGTATAGCCTTTTGGGATTGGTAGGTGTGGGTTTCAAAACAGTTGGTCTGCTGCTTTGATCACCTAGAGCAGTAGGCTCAGCAGCAGATACCTGAGGAGCAATGGTAGCTGCTAAATTCTGCTCAGGCACCCCTGCTTGTGTTTTGCAAGGTTTCATCAGACTTTAGAGATTTATTGAGAAAATTCAATTTTAACTATTTTTAAGGCTTTATTTTGATTTTCTGAAAGCATTTTTATGCCATTTACACATGGAACACAAGAAAGCTTGCTTTAATCCATGTTTAGCGTTCCAATCATAGGGATCAAGTTTTTCAACAGTAGATGAATCCAATTCTTAAGTTTGTACATCTACCAACTGATCTTTAGGATGGACATGTTAAAATGAAATCAAAGATTTTTATAGTAATCCCCCACAAAGTGGTGTCTGATGTCAAGTGATGATGGATGAATGAGATATTGGATTTTTGATGATATATTTTAGCTACTTGACATTCCTGCATAAAAGAAGTCTTTTGAGCAACTTATATCAAAATCCAATAACATATTCTGATGTTACAATCAGTTGGACTTTTCAGCAACAACAGCATCATAATATTCATCAATCAGTGGTTGTGGAAACATCTTCTGCATGTGTACAGTCAAAACACTAAGCTTATTGCCTAGGAATTGATATCCCTCTGATGTAGTCTTTTCACACTCTTGGTGTCTGTACTTGTTTGAGTTGATGAATCTTGACAACCATGCTTCTAGCATATGCATTGTTCTTTGAGGACCTACTTTTTGCAAAAAAGGATTCTCATCCTTTGGCTATGGCACAAGTTTTACAAGCTTGTTGTCACTGAACTGCTGAAGCTCTTCTTAGAAGACAACTACCCAACTTTCTGTCTTACAATGCTTTATGGCATTTTGACTTGTTGATGGAGTGGTAGAGAGTCAGCAAGAAGACACATGTTTTAGGATAGCCTTTTTGAAAGAATCCTTTTTCATTGATGTTGTCAAGAAAAATGGTGAAATGGTTGAGTTTTAATGAAGATTTGATGATTAAAAGGTGAAGCTGCAAATGTGAATCATCTGAGCTAACATCTGTTGGTGACTTTAAAGATCCAACATCTGTTTGAAATGAAGGTGAAAAGATTTAAAAGATGGATTTGACCCACTGATAATTTTTTTTTCTTTTTTTTTTTTGGATATTTATCAACAGTGGTTTGGGGTGAAGTAGTGGTAGAGAATTATAGGGCTATTTTGGTCAAACAGTGTTTGTGCATCAGTGGATGAGCTTTGACAGCTGTTTTGTACATCTGCTGCTCTGACGATGGAAATGATTTTAGTATCATGTCCAACATCTGTTGAAGGTGATTGTGAGTTACCTGCAGAATCAAATTCTTGACAAGCACATTTTAGATGCAGAGAATTCACTTGTTTCAGCATTCAAGGTTTTACCACAAGTTTATTACAAGTTTTGAACACTTCTATAGATTCCTGATAGTGGTTTAGTACCCCAGATGATGGAAACCTTTTTACTATGGCTACTCATTTTGTGTCATAATATTTGAATTACAACATGAGCATCCAAGTATTTTAAGGTCTGTTAGCAAACAATCTTTGATCAGTGATTAAAACAAACTTGAGTTTGACATGACCTTGACACTTGCACCATTTCCTTTTGATCTATTTTACCAAAAAATAAGGGTTCTACATCCTGACAGGTGTTTGAACTTTTGCTATCAAAAACAAGTAAAAGTACAAAATATATCATTCTTAAAAAAAATAAAGAATAATATATCCTGTTTTATTTGGAGAAAACTTTACAAAGAAAAAGAGTAAAAGTTTTCTGATAATAAAATCAATTAGATCTGGTGTGTCTCAAGAGTTAAAGTAACTTCGAATAAGGTCAAGATCATTTCATTCTCAAGCTTAGGACAATGGTCAGTGGTTTGAACTAAAGTTCTGTAACCACTGTTTGGTACCATTTCCTTGTCAGTTGATTGTTACTATGAGGAGCCTGTTCACAAAGGTTTTGAAAGTTCTTTGTGAACCTTATTACCATGTGAGTAATTTCTGAGAAATTTGGCCTATTCCTCTTTATTGAAAAATATCTGGAGATACTTTTGTTACCTGAACTTCCCTGATTCAGTGATTGAGCATGGTTGATTGATGACATTTTGTTTGACCAAAAATGCAGATCTATTTTTGGGTTTCCTTTTGTAGGATTAACCTGTGGACTCTTAAGTGTTTTGGGTTTATACTCTTTTCTTTTGAATTAAAAAGTTTTGAGATAAACACACTTTTGAGTTTTTGTAATTTTTTTTTCTTTCCCTTTTTACCCTTTCCATAGAAGAGTATTGAAACTTTTACTGGAAGGTTTTCAAGGAAAGAATACTCAATCCAAAATCATTTTCAGCAATGTTTTGAGAGATTTGGACATTTTTGCAATTGCTTACGCCAAAGTCCACATTACTCATGATCTGGATATTTTGACTGCTGATTTTCTTAATGTATTTTTTTAACATAGTTGATTTTTGGTCCTTTTAGAGGATTTTCAACCTGTTTTTCAATACATAAGATCTAAATAGCTAAAGTTTTAATTTTCCTCTTTTTATGCTAACAAAAACACTAATGTTATCATCCAAACATAGATTTTTGTTGACATGAGGTAAACACCTTAGCAGCGGTCATGATAAAAACATCACAACCTTCATAACAACAATTGAAATCAATTTTGTAAAATAAAGAGATTATACCATAGTTATTAGTCATATTTTCAGATTTGAACACTATAGGTGTATTATGCATGATATCACTTGTTATGTGAAGTTTGTGTGTCATATGACATCTTGGTTGTTTTACAGAGTATCTGATCCATTTTGACCATGATTCACTCGTTACTCTGTTTTTCAACTGAATACAACCTACCCTTAGTATCAATGAATTTTGAGCTGAACTGTTATATCAAATTGATTGTTAGATCGAATTTGACTGTCCGAGCTCTGATACCAATTGTTAGGATCCGAGGCTCTCATGATTGTGTTTGTTTGTATGAACTTGACATATCAATAAATGTAAAACAATGTAAAGTGCAGCGGAAATGGATACAAACTTTGTAAACACAATCAAAGGAAGAAAATAGTTTGATAAACACATGCTTTTCATTGAGTCGAATGATTAAACAATACAAAGCAAATGATTACAGCATGTTTACATACTAAACTCCCTCTCAGCCTGATACTCCAAGGTTGGTTGCACAAGATGAAAGGATTGGACTGAAGAAGAAGAATCTACTCAGTCAATCAAATGTAACAGTACAGGGTACCGTTACATTTATAGGCAGTCCAAACCACTGATGCATCACAGCTGACGTCACCATCAAAGCGACATCTAACAGACTAACAAACTCTATCTACTGTTCTACAACTACTGAGCATACAGACACTGATTATACTTAAAACACTGATGTATAAACACTGATTCTTCATTCCACTGTTGCAGTCGACCACTGATGTTGAGCATCAGTGCTTTCTTCAAAGGGTGATCAGGCCTTGAAAGAGCAGTACTTTGGTTCTTCATCAGTGCTTGGAATTCATCAGTAGATTGAGATTCAGCCTTTAAACTTCATCAGTGCTTTGGCTTTACATTACATAAAGAGAATCAAAACTGCTGCTGCATCCTTCCACTGCTGTGAACCCAGCAGTACTTGTTATGATCAGCAGTGCTTCACTCAAGGCAATAGATTGAGCTAACAGGGCTTTAGTTCTTCATCAGTCTTTGACGTGATCAGTAGCTTCCAGGAACAGCAGTTGTTGATAAGGGCAGTAGTTGGAGCATATCAGATGTTAGGATTACTTTCAAGGGGAAAGTTTAGTGCAAACTGCTTCTTATGATGAATCCACTGTTCTGAACCAGTTTTGGCTTTACATCATCTGTTCCTCTGGTAGGGTTCAATCCCAGCAGGTATTAAGTGTCACACCCCGATTTCCACGTGTATCACCGGTGGGCCCGGTGGGGGATTTCCGTGACGTAGTTGGCAACAATATAGTCAAACCACACAATTATATGAATGCACAGCGGAAGCATAAAGATAAATATAATTCAACCTTTTGAATGTAATATCAAGAGTATTACAGAAGTCGAATTGTATCCACAGGGGATCATAAATAAAAGTAAGTATTGTTCAGTCAGATACAGCATCAAGTTTGCGAGACTATTCGTGATGCTAGGAAGCTATTACCAGCCAAATTTCGTGTAGTACCTGCACTTAATCTTTTGGGGAAAATACGTCAGTTTACACTGGTAAATACGTTCAACTGACACATTTGAAAATGTTTATTAAAATTGATTTGAATGCACGAGGCACAAACTCTTTTATAACATGGGAAAATTATTAAAATCTTGTGAACGAATTACATGTCCTTTTATGCGTTCAGTAGCCCGGATCCTGTCCGGGTTAAAGATTAATAGACACACCACATTGCGTAAAACCGTAGTGTAAAAACCAACGGCTACGTCTTTTAATAATAATAATGTCGACATAATATACCGGGTGTACGCCTACACCGGGATGTCGAGGTTGTGGCCATTTCGTAAAATGATGCCAAGGATATCCGGGACAACGGTCATTAACCCCCCAAAGGCTTTTAAGTAACAAGACTGTTTAAATGAGCCGATCACATTATTCAATTAACCACCTAAGCGATGGAAGATATGATGCTCAATCAAGCGGTATTTTATATACCGTAACCCAAGCCCGTATAAGGGAAAATAAGTTAAAAGTATTTACCTTTGCAAGTATATTCCTTAATGGATTACGTCACAGATAGCTTTTACTGGGGCTCCTATTCTGGAACGAAGGTTTTAATTAACCTATTAGAATCCTAACGGGTCTTTATATTAGCCGTAGCCTAGACCGGTTGGTTTCAAAAGATAGATATGGTTTAATCACGCGAAAAGGCGAAAACCGAGAATGGAGTGTGATTCTAACCCAACAAGTTTAGAGACTTGTTTTATATGGGTTTAAAGTTCACACTCTGGATTTTGGGGTCATAATGATATAATTTGACCCATATCGGCTAATTTATGAAAACTAGTTTCATAAGCCGAATCGTGCGCGCAATAGGCGCAACGGGTAACCGTAGGAGTCCTACGCTTGTTTCCTAAGTTAATATGCCTAAAAGAGGTTGTGGTATCAGTAGGATACCTTCCGTGATGCCCGTAACGAATTTAAGTTAATATTATGCCCCGTAGGGGTTTTTCGGTCATTTTAAAGACTTTTAAAGAGCTTTTCGAGTTCTACAGGAGATCTGAGTTTCCCGAACAGTTTATAAAGTTTAAAATACTTTATTTATTATTTAAAATCAGTAGCAACTGGAATCGGGTCAAAAGACCTTGTAGAACTCAAGTTTTGGCCGAAAAGGGCATATTCGGTATTTACCGAACCTTAGCCATAACCGCAGGTTATGAGCAAGGTAAAAATTATTAAAAATCTTTAAAATTCCAAAAATATTATTTTACAACAGTGGGTAAAAGTTTTGGTGACGAAATCTTGGTTTAGATAGGCGTTATGCTAATTGCGCCGTTTATTACAAAAGTTTACTTTAATTGCGCTTTTTAGCATAACTCTCATTCTAGACCTCGGATTGACGTGAAACTTTAAGGACATGCTTATAATTTAGTAAGCAAGGTTATGGTCCGTTCACGTGTCCGAAATACTCGTTTTATTTTAAAAAGGCCGTTACGGTCAACTTTTAGGTGATTAACGGAAATGCGTAAAAGACTCGGACAAATCATGAACCGGTCACAGAGGGTTATACCATCATGCAACCTGGTCCTAAGAGAGTCCTAAGGCATATCTATACCTCACTAAAACGGGTCAGAACTGAAGTGAAAGCAAAAGTCAAACTTTTGCGACATTTGGCTCCGAACCGGGTCCATATAGCAAGTGGTCGATTCAAACGAGCGTAGACAAGTTTATATACTTAATATCATGTTTTATAAGTGTCAAAACAGGTTTCATATCATCTGCATTACAATTTATACAAGAATCGCTAATATAGCTTTCTGTTGACTTTTTGTGTGCACGTTTGACTCGACATTTGACATAGTTAGAGGGGTGATCAGGGGAAACCCTTTTAGGGGTTTATTACCCACATGAATACCAACTCATAACTACTTTTGATTCGACAATTCACTGGACCATTCGTGAATTATCGCTATGACAACCGTTAGTTACGACGGTTTGGTTTATAAGCTAAACTAAGCAAAGACAGAACTATGGAAGGTATGGTATACTTACAGAGACTTGTTGTAAGTTTCAGAACAAGAGAAGAGCACTTGAGAGCCTTAGAAATGATCAGAGATGAGTGTTTGAGGTGTGCGTTCACTTATGCACATAACATGCCTATTTATAGTGCTCAACATGCCTCTAGATCATTACACATTGGTCTACACTGATCATGGATGATGGGCAGGTGTCCCATGGTGCTATGGGTCGAGTAGGGGGCGCCCATGCCTCATTTATTGGTTGTTTGATCGTTCACTAGCTCAAAAGGCATGAAAATCCAAAGTTTCTGCATCTGGGCGTCCCACGTGGCCCGCATGGAGGATCCATGCATTTTGTACGCGGCCCGCCTGATGTTTAAAAATCAGGCGCGTATCTTAGGGGGCTCGCGGCCCGCCTTCACTTAACCCAGAACATAACGCGGGTCGCGAGAGGTTAGATTTTCAGGTTTTTTAAATCTTTTGTAATCATGACGAAATCCTGGTAATTAATAACGAAATCTTTCGTAATTATTAACCTGACCTTTCGGTTTTGAAGGGGTAACTTTGCGATTTGGCCCTCGATTATTTACAACTAAGGGCCTCGAGTTATTTACCCGCATTGTTAAGTCCCCGGTTAGTTTATTAATTATTCGGAAAGCCTTAACTTTCATTGTTGACGCTTTTAACCCTTCTCATACGAATTCGATCATAACTTTCTCGTTTTAAAACGGAACTTTGCGGAATTTCTACAGTATATCCTAGTGAGCGTATAATACTGTTACAAAGCCTCGGGAGCGTTAAAGGGTCACTCAGAGGTATAATTAAACATGTTGACACAGTTAACCCCTGTAGCTTGTAATTTCTCACTTTCTTCCGCGTTTCGCTTCCGTACGATCCATGATTTATTCGTTTGAAGGTACAAGCACCTCTTAGGGTTACTATACAGTATATTTACCCTTGTTTGACATTTATAACCCTCGAATTTATATACTTTCAAGGTTTGTCAATATTAGTCCTTTATTTAATATCAATGCCATGTGTAAACAAATGACACGTGTTAACACATCATCGGACACAAAAATTCGAGGTGTTACATTAAGAAATTTGTTAGTTATGCTAATTTGTCCTATGATAATATGTGTTTGGTTGCTTCTTTAGACAAAACTGTTGAACCTACTTCTTATGATGAGGCTATTAAAGATGATAGGTGGATAGAGGCAATGAACAATGAAATGGAAGCTCTTTATAGCAATAATACATAGGTGTTAGTTGATTTTCCTAAAGGTAGAAAGCCTATAGGTTGTAAGTGGGTGTTTAAAATCAAGTATAGGTAAATGTGGAAGTAGAAAGGTATAAGGCCAGATTTGTGGCCAAAGGTTTTAATCAAAGGGAAGGTGTTGATTTTGGTGAAACATATTCACAAGTTGTGAAAATGGTAATTCTAGGATCGTTTGACTGATTCGAATGAGTCGTTCAGAGGAGTTTTACTTCGTTTCAAGTGCGGAAAACAAGAAACAAAGTTAGAAACAACTAAATCTTCACTTTTAACACTGATTGTATTGATTTGAACGCAAATACACTCAGTCTTCACACCGGCAGCACTTCGGTATGGAATACAAGGCAATCCCCATTGATTTCGCTGCAGGTGACATATATATAGTCACCTGATTTCGCCCGAGATGACACAGGACAACAGGAGCGAAATCACAAACATGTGATTTCGCCCGAAATCAACCAAATGGTCATTAGGAGCGAAATCAGCTTCTATGAGCGAAATCAGATCTTAAACACACTAAGATTTCCTATTTTCTCGATATACGTGCCCTGATCTATACAATGAAATCTAAGACTCGATACAAGACGAAGTCGACAGATGCATGTACTAACAGACTCCCCCTCAGATGTTGACGAGTCTGACTGTGTCAAGTCTTGACAAAACTTCAGTCTTGATCTGCCTTTGGGCTTCACTCTCTATACTCTTTCACCAACAGACTCCCCTTAACAATATGCTGGCATTCCTTTAGTTCTTCAGCATCATCTGCTTCAGGATCGTTGTCTTGCTTTCACACTTTATCCACGATTGATAGCCTGGCTCATACTTTGTCTTCAGAGTCCACTGGAATCGGAAACCTGGCTCTTTAGAAAATTTTTCCAAGATCGAAATCTGGCTCTCTTCCGGCATCAGGATCGATTTACCTGGCTCAGACTAGCATACAGCCTTGCTTTCAACATCGTCACCTGGCTTTTGTCTAACTCAGGTTATCTGCAAAACCTCTACCTCAAAGTAACTATCACATTTTTCAAAAATAGAGACTTGTACTATCACTAACTCTCCCTCAAATCAACCAAAGATTTTGATGAACCAATTGAAGGATTAGATTTTGAAAAACATTTGATTTCAAAGTACACACTCCCCCTCAAATTTTGCTCATCATGTTTAGCACTTGCGATTTTGAAAATCAGCTTTTCAACATTAGTTGTTGAAATTTTTTTAATTTTCAAAAGTAAAGAAATGCAATAAAGAAATATTTACAGACAATATTTTTGTGAGTTTGTGTAAGAGGATCATATCAGTTTTTAAGACAAGTCACTAACACCGTTAAGCTTGATTACATTTTAAGCTCTAAACAATTCACCTAGATTGTCAGTATATTTGTCCACTTAAATTTTCACAAAAAGTTCAATTGTTTCGAGATATGAGATTAATGTCTTAAAGACTTAAACTTATTTGTGTGTCCCACTACTTGAATATACTCCTGTATCCAGATCCCAATATTCAGTCTTACAGGTGAGTATACCACAGATGATATCTGTTCAGGGGTTAATTGCGAGGGCCGTGAGAGCTCAGGTCGATACTTCCGTATACGCAAAGAGATGACGGCTTCGACTTTTGGTGTGTCCCCTTTAGCGGATCTTTTGTTACAATAGCAATGAATATCAATTTTATTGTTTCATCAATTTGCTGAGGGCGAGCTTATATTTCAAAGCTTTTGCAGAAAGTAATATCCGGGGACTATGTCAGTATTTCCATACAACAGAAGTCCCGGGATAATACCCCAGATATCACTGAGCATAAAGACCTAGTATCTCAGAATAAGGGACCTTTCAAACAAGATTTCAGGGGTTACCTATATATCCAAGAAGTTGTTACCCACAGAATAAGCTTCATTCAAACTTGCTTAGGTTTATATCTCGTCACAATTTACTAAATGTGCAAAAATCTACTGACACATCCACAGTGAGATTGTTTATCATATTTTTACATTCCAATTCTTTAGCATGTTGTGACAGTCCACTCATGTACTATCATTTCCTCTTTTTCACAACAGAACTAGTTTTTGTTTTATCATGTTTTTGAATTTTTTCAAATTTTCTAATGTTTTTGAACTTTTCAAATTTTCTAAGAAAAATTTAAAACACAACTAGACTCTTGACCCAATTGTAAAACGAAACTATAAAGTAAGTTGACAACCGATATCGAATCACATCAATTCGCCATCCACTTAGGCATAAACAATCAGAACTCCCCCTTTCAACAAACTATTTTCTCATTATGATTTCAAAAACACTTAAGTTTGTTTTAATCAAAATGATTTTTCCGGAAAGTAAATTTGTTTTACCACTATTAGGTTCATCACTTGTTAAGATCGGGGATATGATTCATCATCTCGTTCATCATTTTATCAGGTGTAGTAAATCAAGTACAACTTAATGTCCCTGATTTACCGTTTTGCAATTAAACAACCTCTGTACCACTTGAAGAAAATACAAATAATACCAGCTGTAGGAATATCACGTCTACATAAACCATTTTACCAACTAGAATAATGCCGATTCCTGCTTCACACTTACCAACCTGGAAGCTCCGGCGTAGACCTTCAACCTGTAAAAAGAAAACTCATTTAAACTCTTTTAAACAATCTATTCAGAAATTAGAATGATGCCGATTCCTGATCCACGATTACAAACATGGGATCTCCGGCATAGTCCTAAGACTTCAAGGGAAAAGAATTTCCACCCAAGTCTTTTCAGACTTGAGGGTTTTCAATTCTTGCTCAGTAGGGTTGTAAGTTGCCTTTTTAGTTGCATAAAAATCTTTAACCCCTTTTTCTTTCCCATTCAACATTTTCCCAAAAATTTTCTTAACATTCCCATTGATTGTTTTCTCGACATCAAACTCATTCTTCTCGGAGTAAAACTGATCCAAGATCTCAACCTTACCAACTTTCTTTTTAATTTCTTCAAATTTCAGTGATGGAAATTCATCATCACTTACTGAAAACACAGAATTTACCTCTTTTACCTCTCTTACCTCTCTTTGTGGCTCCTCTGGCTTTGTGGAACCAGATTCATCGCTGACTTTCTCATCAACCTTTTTAACAACCCACACTTGGTTGTCTTTTGCTTTCTTTTCGTAAGAACTTTTCTTAGAACATTCACCAACTTCATGAATAGAATTTTCAAAAATTTTGAAGTTTTCGATTGGTAGTTCAACGTCAACAACTTTTTCTTTCAATTTCTTAGAAACTCCCTGTTTTGTCTTGGCATTTTTAGGGCAGTTCCATGCAATGTGACCAGCTTCATTGCATTTGAAACAGGTTCGAGTCTCTCTTGGATGAAACACTCCAGTTCCATTCCTTTTCTTTTCAGCAAGAAACTCTTGGTTAGATTGTTTCCAGAACGGTTTCTTCTGTTCTTCCTCAGCACTTCCACCTGAAACAAATTCTGTTTTTGTTTTAGAATTTTTCTCATTTTTACAGTTTTCTGGTGGAATAAAACCAAGACCTTTCTTTTTGTAGCTACGATTTTGGTTTGGTTTCTTTTGAAATCCAGAACCAGAATTGTAACCTTTTTTCTTGTTTAATCTTTGTTGCACTCTTGAAGTGTAAGGTTTAGGTTTTTCAAGATTTTTCAAAACTTTCAATTCTGGAATATTAATTTCTATTAGTTTGAAAGTCTTGTTAATCAATTCCATTTTAACACTCATTATAGGAAACTTTTTGTTGTAATATAATTTGTCAGAATCATTCAAAGTATAAACTACTTCGAATGTTTCATCATTCAAATTCTTCTTTGATAACAAAAATTCTTTATTGTAAGGCAGTTTAGCCGACGATTTTGGACAACTGACTGACGATCTTGACCCTCCAGATTCAGACTTTGACTCAGACTCCTCATCAGTATCCAACACCTGATCGACCACCTTTTTGATTAACTCAGACTCATGATCAGTGTCAGATGAGGTAAACGTGACGTCAATGTTTTCTGGTAATTCATCAGTTGTGTCAGTTTTTAGCTTTATGTTGACTGCTTTTTCAAGTTGCTCCTCATTTGTTTTCTAGGAGAATACCCTTCCCAAATCGGAGGCGGACACTTGTTATAACTAACAGTCGGTTTCTTACCAGTTTCCTTTTTCTTTGACTTCTCGTCTTGAAAAGATTCCATACCTGCAACAGTTGGATAAATTCGATCAATAAGATAATCAGAACTAGAGTAACTCTGCAATAAACGTCTGATTCTCTCATTCTCAATCTTTTCTGCTTCCAACTCTTGCTTCCACTTAGCACTCTCTTCGATGTAGAAGTTGATAGCTTTCTGCTTTGTCATCATAACAGCATTCATCATTGTTAATGCTTGTTCTCTTTCAGAGTTTGTCTTTTGAAGACTAGTTACAGTTTTGTTCAAGACATCATAAGATTCTTTTACATAGTTGAGATTGAACAACAACTGCTCTTTCTTCTTCTCATATTCAGCTATCATCTCATCATTAGTTGCACATGTTTTGCATGGTTCAAGACACTTTGTGCATGGCTTGACAACTTCAACAATCTTTTCAACTTCAATCACTTTCTCAGCTTCAGTCACCTTTTCTTCTTCTTTCACTTGCTCACTCTCAACAATCTCTTCAGCAACATTTTCAGTCTTCATTTCCTGTTGTTCTTTTGCAGCTCTTTTCTCCTTTAGCTTTTTCAGGCGATCTGCAAAATAGAAATGAAAACTTTCAGGAGACAGATGAGATTTTGCAATATTAATATGTTTTTCTTCCTCATCATCACTATTGTCATCAATTGGTGAATGATCAAACTTTACATATTTTTCAGAATTATCATCAGATGATCTAGAATCAGATGGTGTTTGATCGAAGACAACTTCTTTTTCTGAACTAACATCACTTTTTACACTTTCATCTGAATTCTGAAAGCTTTCATCAGCACTTTCTAAACCTTCATCAGATGCAACAGACTCTATCTCCACATTCCTCACAGTCTCACCAATAGATTTCATCCATGTGGCAAACATATCTGGTTCTCTAACAATCTTAGCAATGAACACTTTAAATTCTCCTTTTTCATCAACAAACATATCCCAGCTAAAGCCTTCAGGTAATCTTTCATCATCCTGATTGACTAAACAAACTTTGCTTTCTGGTGATATGTAGTCGTTCCAGTTAAATCCACCAAACATGCTCTCTTAGAATCCTCGATCTTTCTACCATGAGCCACCTGTGGTTCTTGTAGTTGTTGCTGACCCACTTGCTGATAAATAGCTTTTCGGTAGTAATCGTCTTTCCCGAACGGATTCTGAGCTCCACTAGCTTCCCTGTTCTTGCATTCCCGTTTGAAATGGCCTTTCTCCCTGCATCGAAAACAAGTAACTTTAGATTTATCAAAACCTAAAGTAGAAACATGTGCATCAAGAAAGTCATTTCTTCCGGTAATCAGCTTGAATTTTTCAACACGTCTAAGAACACTGGCTAGACACCATTTTATATCCATTAATTCCATCTCTTTGGCGTCTATCAGATCGTAATCCTCCTTTGTGAGCATAGGATTCCCGATTCGACCTGCAACTAGACCTTCATAAGAGAGAAGCACAGAACCAAGTAAAGCCATGTGGTCTTTAGCAGTTTCTTCAGAAAAACTTTGACCCTCTGGAAGATTCAAAGCAATGTTGCACTGGATCACATAACCATTTCCTGTCTTCGTGCTCTTAGAATGGAAACTTGTAGTTGAGTCTTTCGGATTGACACTCGGAAATGAAGAAAATCCACTGCTACTTTTGGTTGAACTCTGATCAACCTTTTCTGTAGAATCCCCAGCACTAAATGCAGTTTGGATTTTCGGACTTCTATCAGCTTCTGGAACCGGAACACTACCTTTGTAATACATTTTTACATCCTGTTGACCACATGGACTATTCATCCTCGCGATCTTTTGCTGTTCCAGATCCTGACTTTCAATCTTTTCAATAAACTGAGAAATTGTTAACCCATCATAAACACCCGTATTTTTCAGAATCATCAAATAAGTTCCCCATTCTTTCTGCGGTAATGCATCAGCTAATTTGTCTACCCACTCTTCACGATCTTTTGTAATACTTAGCATCGACATAGATCGCACTAAGTGGCAGTAACGTTCAATCAGCTTCTTTGTGTCTTCGCCCGGTAGACTGCTAATCAGATCAAACTCTTTTTTGAGCAACGCTTTCTTGCTTTTAATCATGTTCTCATTACCCTCAAATTTCACACGAAGAGCATCCCAAATTGATTTTGATGTTTTGTCGTGCTGAAGCAGTATGAAGATGTATTCTTTGATGGCTTGTTGAAGCAAACTGATCATCATCTTCTCAGCTTTGTACATATTTCGTTCTTGATCAGTAAACTTTGATAGCTCTTTGAGAACCTACAAATCTGTTCGTGGCAAAACATATTTCTTCAGAATACATTCCAAAGACCTAAGATGGTTTGCCTGAACTCAGTTTTTGAATCTGTCTTTCCACCCGTAGTACTCTTCAATACTCATCAATTTTGGAGGCTTTTGTGTAGTTCCTGTTTCATTTTCCAAATTCATGGCTTGAGCAATGACAGCTGGAGTAGACGAAGTTGCAAACGCGTTGTAGAAATCGTTATCCATGATACGGCAGCACGTTGTTCAAGAACAGTTGTTTTCGAGCGAAATTAACCAGATAATCCCTCAGGAGCGAAATCACAAATTATAGTTTGGAGCGAAATCTAAGGTTTGTAACTCTAGAGCGAAATCAATAAAATGGTTGAAGCGAAATTAGAAAATAGATGGTCTTGGAGCGAAATCAGGAGATAATCTGGAGTGAAATCTGAACTTAGGCAATCTGGAGCGAAATCAGACAATACTTTTGGAGCGAAATCCCAAAGTTTGTATTCCAGAAGCGAAATCAGATGCAATCTTGAGCGAAATCAGAAAATCCATTTCGAGCGAAATCAACTCGGGGTTCATTTTGGTCCGATTTTAGTCCGATTTTAGTCCGATTTTAGGTGTGAAACTTTCCAGGGTTTGTTAATGTCCAATTATCTATAATCTGTGAAATTTTGAACTGATTTTGACCGATAAAACTCGTTCTGATGAAGAAAGAAGGTGTAGAAGTATGAAAACTTGATGAATTCCAGCTAATCTCTGCAGAACTCCTCCTCCTGTGCTCTGATACCACTTGTAGGATCGTTTGACTGACCCGAATGAGTCGTTCAGAGGAGTTTTACTTCGTTTCAGGTGCGGAAAACAAGAAACAAAGTTAGAAACATCTAAATCTTCACTTTTAACATTGATTGTATTGATTTGAACGCAAATACACTCAGTCTTCACACCGGCAGCACTTCGGTATGGAATACAAGGCAATCCCCATTGATTTCGCTCCAGGTGACATATATATAGTCACCTGATTTCGCCCGAGATGACACAGGACAACAGGAGCGAAATCACAAACATGTGATTTCGCCTGAAATCAACCAAATGGTCATTAGGAGCGAAATCAGCTTCTATGAGCGAAATCAGATCTTAAACACACTAAGACTTCCTATTTTCTCGATATACGTGCCCTGATCTATACAATGAAATCTAAGACTCGATACAAGACGAAGTCGACAGATGCATGCACTAACAGTAATTGTTAGAATTGTGTTTAAACTTGTTGTTAATAATAACTGGCCTTTGTATAAGTTAGATATAAACAATGTTTTCTTGTATGTAACATTGATTGAAGATGTGTTTATAACTTTTCCTCAGGGTTATTTTTCAAAAGATAATAATAAGGAGTGTAAATTGGTCATCATTCTCTGTTTGTCTTGTCTAATGAAGATTTGTTTGATGTTCTTTTGGTCTATGTTGATGACATGATTGTGACAGGAAATAATAAAGTGAGATAGAAAGAGTTAAAAAAAAGTTAAGTGACAATTTTCAAATTAAAGATCTAGGAATACTTAGGTATTTCCTGGGCATTGAAGTATTATATTCTGATAGACGTATTTGTTTGTCGCAATGAAAATATTGTCTTGAGTTGTTAAATGAGTTTGGTTATTTGGGTTGGAAACCTGTTTCAACACCAATAGAACAAAGTTATGTTGTAACTAATAAATGCGTTAAAGAACAAAAAGTTTTGGAAAACATAAATGGTTTTCAAAAGTTAATAGGAAAGTTGATTTACTTATCCTTAACCAGACCGGATATAAGTTATGCTATTCAGTTTTTTGAGTCAATATATGTATAGTCCGTGTCAATCACACCTCAATATTGCGTTGAGGTTGTTGAGATACCTAAAACGATCACCAGGAAGTGGTATCAGTTTTAAGAAGTTAGATAATATGGTTTTGTCCGGGTTTGTTGACTTTGACTGGGCGAAGTGTCTTAAAACTAGAAGGTCTGTTACAGGTTTTGGTATATTCTTAGGGGGAACACTTGTTTCTTGGAAAAGTAAGAAACAAAGTGTTACCTCCACGTCTACAGCAAAAGTTGAGTATAGAGCAATGTGCTTAGCTACCTGCGAAATTATGTGGATTTTAAATGTTTTGTCTGAGTTAAAAATTGAGAATAGTCTACCAGTTAAGTTATTTTGTGATAGTAAATCTGCAATTTCTATATCTCAAAATCATGTGTTTCATGAAAGAACAAAACACTTTGAGATTGACTTACATTTTTTGATAGAAAATATTGCAGCTAGTGTTGTTGAACCTGAAAAGGTTCATACAGATTTGCAAATTGCAGATATCTTTACAAAGGGCTTGAATGCAAGTCAACAGCAATCTCTTTGTGAAGATCTTGGAAATTTTTAACGTGTTTGCCACATGAATGAAGAGGCATGTTAAAATAATACTTTGCAATTGATGTTACTTCATGTTTCAACATTACACACGTGTTATATTGGTTGTTACATTGTTACATCTTTCTATTATATTGTTACATTAATGATCGGTGCTAAGTGTATAGGAAAGAAAGGTGAAGGGGTATGTTAATAATAGCTGAGGACTGATGTGTGAAGGCTGGAGATTTGGAGGGCTTAAATGAAAGAATCTTTTGACCTGGATATATAGGCAAGCGTTCATTATTTGGTTAACACCTCTAGATCATTATGTTCTCTTTCATCTTGCACGATTAGGGTTTGTTCTTCGTTGTTCAGATCCTGTGTGATCTTGTTGATCTCTTGTGAGATCTTGTAGTTGTAGTTTTTATAGATCAGCTAATTGTTATCAGTTGATCATCTTTTTGTATTGTTCTGAGATTTTACTTATTGTAAAATCTAGGGTTTTGGGGGTGTTTTCTAGTTTAGGTAATCAATAAAAGTTTTGTCATCGTTTTTGTCGCTGTTTCTTTGTTCTGTGTTGTTGTCATACCATTTTACACACCGCCACCTCACTTTACCCTTAATTACCCAAAAACCCCTTAATCACGGACAACATTCCACTTAAATATCCTAAAACCAGTTGTCTATTTAAAATAAACTAGAATTGGGACCCGCATGTTGAAGCGGGACCGTAATTAACCACCATCTACATCCTTCCCATCGTTGTCTTTGCAGTCACCCACCCTGAGCTACGCTGCTACCCCATCCACCTCGCCCCGCCACTGCCCCGCTATCTCCCAAACCATCCTTGCTCACCACCCCACCCCACCACCCATCACCTGTGCTGGCTCTGCAACCGTTGCCGCCATAGTCAATTCCTCCATCGGCGCCATGTCCCCACCGTCACCAACTTCTTCTCATTCTCCCCTCAAAACCCACTTTACCCACCACCATTCCCCTTCAATCTTCAGCTTAATTCTTTTGTCGTTTTACTTGATTTCTTTTCTGTATCTACAGTTCTTTAATCTACAAATTCTAAATTGTTTTTATATTAATTTGGTTTCCATAGAACCTCAATATGGGATTCCAAAAATACTAATTAAAGCCAAGAATACAGTATCTCAAAGCTTGGATTCAGTTCATATACCCGCCAATCAAAACTTTTGTAATCAAGAGATTTGTGGGTTTGATTCATACAAAGGTGTAAGGAGATAGAATATTAAAGAAGAAGATGGTCAAAGAGAGAGAAGACTAGAATGTTAGATGGTGAATATATAATATGTTTGATGTAATAAGTACTTGTACACCAAGCTTAAAAGGTTTGCAAAAAGTTAAATAGTAATTTTACCTCACATAGAAATTTTGATGAATAATATATATGAAATTACAAAATGATTGATGATTAGGTATCAAGATTCAGGCCCCATTGAAAGTCCCCATCTCCATCTCCAGCTCCCTCCTCTTCCCTAATCGATTACTACTACCCCATTATAGGCATCCCCATAGGTAGGGATGGTGTTCTTAAGGTACCTTACGCATTACACCCTTCTCACCCTTATAATCATATGTGAACATTTATAAAGTATATATAATGGATCCCCTATATATTTGTGAGTGGGTTACGTATATTATAAGGAATGTTTATGCGTGGTTGTGAATAGAGGAGAAAGAAAATGTTATTGTTCATCCGTATATATATGAGAAACACTTTTCACCCATATAATTTTTTAAATATTTTTGAAAATGGTTATGAGCAGATTAGAGAGAAAAAGTAATGATGATAGTATAAAAATATTATTTAACTGAAAATAAGAGAGAAAAACAATGATTTTTGTGTAATTATAGGAATGGGAATATGGAGCCCCTAGGGGTTCCATTGTGCCATATCATCGACGCTTAGGTGCCACGTAGGATAAGGAGCTCTATTGCATTTTCTCAAATAACACCTATGGTATGGGTTACCCCCCCCCCCCCCCCCCCCTAAATCCTCAGGAATGGAGAAGAGGCGCCCTTTCCAAAACTTATAATCTATAATTGGTATTTAGGTGTTAATTGTATCACATATGTGAAGTATATGTACAAATATACTTTTATCTCTAAACACCTTTTCTATGCTAAGAACCTAATAAATACGATTATACCAAAACCTCATAAATGCATCACTCAGTTTTCAAACATCTTGTATGACTTTTGTATGAATCATTAATTGGTATGCATCATGTTCAAAACCAAAATAGTGCCCGTTCAATTATAGGGTGATAATTGAATTAAACATTAAACAAAGTATACATTTTTCAATTATAGGGTGATCTTGAGATCTACTTGCCGATGTTGACAAACCACAAGAAAAAGCAACCTGCTAGTGGGTAGGGTTGTCAACTAGGCTAAATGTTATTGTGTAATCTGTGCTCTCAATCTTATAAAAGCCCATGGAAATGAATAAGATTTTATATCAACAATCTCTTTACGCATGACACCACAACATATCAGGCGTGGTATTTATCAGCCATAGTTTATGTGCATGCAGAAACTTGGAAGGATCTAGTGTTGTGTTGATACAAATGGATACATATCCATAAATTCATTCCTAGTTGTCAAAATCATTAGTTAGATCAAGATACCAGTGGGCATGTTTGAGTTTTTAGGTTCAAGTAGCAACACAATCTTAATTCTTAAAGTATTATATTATGTCATATCATGTTGCCAACTAAGATTCTTGTCATTGTTGAACTTAACCGAAAGAAAACTTGATATTTTTGTAAAATTTGATATGAACCCTTACACCTCATAGCCCACAAAACAAAAGTGTTGAATGAAGTTTACTCACCAAGATGGATTGTTAATGCTTAGAAACAAAAGGTGCAAGGTTTATAAATTGTAATGGATTAGAATAGAATATGATATGGAGATGAAACTTGCAATATTTTGAAGTTGATATAACCGACTTATATACGGCAAGCCAATCCAGATCTTTTAGAAGTTTTCAATCCCCCATATTGATTAGCCCCTCTAGTTCGAAATATTGAGCTTTGGCCTTAAGAGTTAAGTTCACATTTATTATTTCAAGCTCTTTTAACATTTTAATCGAATATTTAACAAAACTATATTAGACATATGTCAATACACCATATCAAATATTTCAAATATTATATTAACGAACATAATATTCAAAATCCAATACAACGAAAACGTGAATTTGGAGTTGTAATAATTTAATTAATATAAATGTGCGTGGTGGTATTAGGCCCATTAGTTAATTCGTAGCTAGTCAGTCAAATGAGCCAACAAATTCCTTGTATTATAGTAGCTAGTCAGTCAAATGAGCCAACAAATTCCTTGTATTATATATATCGTTGTCTGATTCATTTGTAATTATCATAGATATATACCACCAAAAGTTATATTGAAATCAAACTCTAATATGGATTATATTTTTCTTTTGGTAAAATTATAATGAAAGTGGGAGTTTTTATACAATTCCTTGGATTTTGATAATTAACATTACGATTTGGTTTCAACAATAATGTATTCAAGGTAAAGGTTCATGTTCATCAAATTGAAGTTGGTCACAGTTATTTGTAGTCTCTCAATGGTTCCGTCTTTGTAGACTCATAGCAGAATGTATGTGTAGTATATCTTTCGTTACGGTAACAACATGGAACTTGAAATCGGTCTTGTGGTAGAGATGTTCAAAAAAATCCGGATCCGAAACCAAATCTGAAATATCCGAAACCAAATCCGAAATATCCGAAATTTCGGATATCCGGAAACTAATAATTTTTTTTAAATATATAGTATATGAGCATTATGTTTAGTTTTAAATATATATAGTGTATTGCCGTTTAAATTGATAACGGCATCAAGGACATTGAGGTAAATTCACCCAAACCTCAACCTAAACACCATTATCATCCCCAATGTTCCCACCAATGCAGCACTTCACTCCCTCCAAACCAAAACCTCTTGCTTGCGTCGTCCCTGTTGATCTTTAATCACATGTGATTTACTGATCATGTAGCAGCTAGCATCGATTGTTGATAATTAGCATGTAACAAGTAAGACTTAGTTAATTTTAGGGTTTATTGACATGAAAATGTGGTACGTCGGTTTGAAATGTGTTTTATTTGTAAAATTTAACTTGTAACTGTAGCCAGTATAAGGGTTCAAGCAACGGTACATCGGCTTATCATCCACATTAGGCTCTTGCTCTGGTTTCTAGGCAATGCAAATGTGGACATAAGGTTTCACATGGGTAGGGACGATGATCAAATAGATTAGGTTAAATTATAGTGGGTTTTTGTATATATTATTGATGCATAACTATAAGCTAACTAGAACGGTTCCATGGGTTTTTTTATTGATCATTTTTTGGGAGTCATAGTTAGATCCACATACCTAACTCTATTTATAAAGGATCCACGGTGAAGATGTAATTATGTTGGCAGTTTCATTTACCTTAGTTGATTATGTGTTTAAAAGTCATAGCAACTGATCTGTAACTGTATCATTAGCAGTATCAATGCACTTGATGATGTACATTAGTAGTATCAATGCAGTTCAATCAGTTGATTAGCTGTGATTGATTAAAGTGCAGTTGATAACAGTTCAATCTAGTTGTTGTAGTTAAGAAGTCATAGTCAGGATTAAATTTGGTTGCAATTGATTGAACTACCATTGATAATAGTTCAATGCAGCTGTTGTAGTTTATAAGTCATAGTTAGGATTGAATTTGGTTGCAACTGATTAAAACATTATTGATATTGCAAAACCTCTACAAGTATTACAAATCTGTAACTGTAACATTATTGATATTGCAAAACCTCTACAAGTATTATTGATTGAATTGAAGTTAATAACAGTTCAATGCAGTTGTTACAGTTGTACAATATTGAATTTGGAGGATTACATTAGCATAGTTATTAACAGTTTAATGCAATTGTTGCACAAGTTAATCATGTACATTAGGGTGGAGGGAGTGGTCAATCACTATTAGGGTGTTTGAGTTATTCTCTAGCCAATAATATTATGCCATGCCATGTCAAGTCCCCATTCCACTCTCTTTTGCACTCAGTCACTGCCAATGGTCAAACACATGGAGAGTGGTGAAGAATTAAAAGAAAAATGTCATTGGTTGAAAGGGGTTGGGACCCACCATTAAACCCCCCTCTCTCCTCCTTCATCCTCTTCCCGCAGCGGTGAGTATACACTGATTAACCCATTCCCCGCTCCCCGAAATGAAGCTGGCAACCGATCACCGATCGGTGAAGACCATTCCCCGAATGGTTCACCACAATGATACCGACCACCCTTAGTAGTTGTGTTAGGTTTACCATAATTAGGATTATATTATGATTAGTTATCATAGCAGTTGTGTAAAGGTTAATCATGATTAGTTAGGATTATATGCAGCTGTGGAACCTTCAATGCAGTTGTGCTAGAAGTCATAGGTTAGGATTACATTACTTAATAACAGTTAATTAATCATCTACATTAGGTTCAATGCGGTTATGTTAGTCATGTACATTTGTGTGATAGTTAATAATAGTTAATCATGTATATTAGTTCAAGAGTCATTACTTAGAATTGCAATTAATTAGTTTGATTAGTTGAAATTGTAGTTGATTATTAGCACTTGATCATTAGTGTGCATGAACTCGTTGATTAATTAGTTGATTTGGGTGGCTAGTTAAAAGATTTGAATTTGGAGAGAATATTTGAAGTTTACAAGCAGGGACTCATATTACAAATAAAAAATAGGGGTATTTTGGTCTTTTCACCCTAATTTAAACGACTAATTAACAGCAGGGACTCATATTACAAATAAAAAATAGGGGTATTTTGGTCTTTTCACCCTAATTTAAATGACTAATTAACAGCAGGGACTTGATTGTTGAAATTGAGAAATGTTAAGAAATTGATTGTTCAATTTAAAAAAGAAGAGGCTCAACATGAAATCTGATATCAACCACATGGACTTATATTGTAGTTTACTCATTATCAAAAGGAGGTTGTAATATATACTCAATTTCATGGTTCAACTTAGTGGTGGTACTGGTGGATACATAGAAGCCCCAATCAATAATGCATGGAACAACACAACATTCGAAATGGGTAAATGAAGAGATATGAAATTCGAGTTAAAGACTCTAATATACGAAATTTATAAAACTGTAAATTAATAATTATCTATACCTATATTACTATATAAAACATCTCCTATGTCTACAAATGTAATTTCCATCCTATTTTTTAAGATGGCATACCAAAAGCTAGAACAAATTCCTATATTTTTACAATTTTATTCCTTTTCTACCCTTATAGAAACCATAAGCTGAGAACAAATAAAGATTAGTGATTCAATGAATCGTGACTTTTAAGTCTTGTAACATTTTGATCACCCTCTTCAGTGACCTGACCAATGACCATCATAAATGATGAATTGAATGCTCACATTCATAATTCATTGATGTTTCCACATTAAATTCATAAATGTCACCATCACGGGAATACAAATCAACCAATTCATTAAGGAGATCATCAATTCTCTTTGCACATTGATGACTTCAATAATCCCTTGGTAATTGAATCGTTTATTCTTTCTCCTGTAGTTGAATGGTTTGTTGAATCTTTATATTATAAAACCAGATATTTGTAGCATCGTTGGCCTTCATTCCCTAGCCAAACTCTTTGCAACCAGTTCTGACCACCATAGGGGTTGGCCGATGGCGGTTATTGGTGAGGCGAACGTCGGTGGTGATAATATTGCAAACGTGGTTAGGATTTTAATTAGAGGTGCTCGATTGCCGTGAATAGAAGGGTGGCAACAGTTAAAGTTGATGAAGGACTGTGACATGGCAAAAGGACGGCGACGGAGCCGGAGAAAGGTGGATGAGGTGATTGCGGAGGTCCGACGATGGGGGCAGCGATAATGGTAAGGTTACATTTTGAGGGGCTTTAATGAATCAACATTGAATGGAAATAAGGTTCGCAATATATCCGTGCATTGTTTGAATCATCGTTTTGTCTTAAAAAACAGGCTTCGGTCATTGACCCAGCGGATATTGCTGGACTTGAATCTGCACTAAATAACCACAAAGTGTACAACTCCGAATCCAACTTTATTGCCTTTATGCACTAAGTTACACAGTTGTTAATGTATCAATATGGTTTAATAATTAATATTGCAGGTTAGTCTTTTCTTCATTGAGTCGCTAACCAATCCGTTTCTAAGATGCCTCGACTTTGAGTTAATCCGTTTCTAAGGTGTGTTAGTCTCTCTTTTTTTCTCCTTATATTTTAAAGGTTATCAAAAGATGATAAGATGATTTCGTAGGACATCCTGGAAATTGTTGAACATGGAGTGTAATGTATTTTATGACTTTATTTGAACTTCGAGAATGCTAATGACAAAAAAAAAGCATGCTTTGACTTGAAAGTCAAAACAACTCAGTTTTTGTTTTTAAATCAATATAAACATGCTTATATTGAAAAAATTGGTTACTAATTTTATTTAACTGTACACAAAGTTATGGCATCTTTTTTTGTGTTCACTTGCTTTAATCAATCATTTGCATATCTCCAGGTATATATATGGTGAAGTTTGAGCCGGGTTGAATAGCGGCTAAGGATCAGTGGAAATGGGTTGCGGATCGTGATGGTTGTTTTTCTATTAAGTCGGTTAAATGATTGTTAAGTGCGGACAGTGAGCAGGATTCAGGTTTCATCTTGGACTCGTGCAGTTGGGTGCCAGCAAAGTGCAACATACATGTGTGGAGAATGGATCTCGATAGATTACCGATGGCGGAAGCACTATTAAAAAGGAATATATATGTTGAAGACGCATCATGTCCATTCTGCAACTCGGTCGACGAATCTGCAGACCACAACTTTATTGGTTGTCGCTCGGCTTCTATTGTCTAGAACAGCATAAGTAATTGGTGCAAAATTCTGAGTATACTTGCATTCTCTCTTTCTGATTTGCTCTGCATTTTTAAAGATCTAAGACCTCGGAAAAGAAGAAAGCTGCGGTTCAAGGAATCATCATGATAGTTTGCTTGAGTTTGTGGCGTGCGAGGAATAACGCCAAGTTCTCGAATAGTCAGATAAGGATAGAAAACATCATTAGTGAAGTTAAAGCTTTGAGTTTTCTTTGGTTTTCGAATAGATCTAAGTATAAAGGGATAGGATGGGGGGAGTGGTGTTCCTTTGTAAATATGTAATTTAGTCTGTGTTTGTTTCTGTTTGTTGTCGGTCCGGCTTGGGTCGGCGGTTTGTTAATGAAATTTACCTTTCAAAAAAAAGCATCTTTTGTTTATTCATATAATTAAACCAAAAGATATGTTCTGAATTATTCATATAATTAAATCAAGGCTTTAAGCCTTCTCGGGGTTAGAGCAAGGGCTAAACAGGTCTCCTTGACCTGGGAGGTGTGGCAAGGTTTCAATCTATCTAGGGTGGGTTCGTAGCTTTGGGTGCAATGGGTATTATTTTATTTTGTTTGTAAGGTGGTCTGTATTCTGTACATCTGGTGTATGCTAGCTCCCAGCTAGCTTTGGTTGAATAAAACTTTTTCATTGGCAGTTAAAAAAAAAAAACAAAACATCGCAATCAAATCCATGAGTATCTAATTATTGCAGCATGCACCGTATGTTAATTTTTCCATCACGATTAATATTGTAGCTTGTAGCGTATGTTAATTTTCCATCACGTTTAAAACTTTTTAATTTATTGTTGGGTGAATTCGTAACAATAGTTGTTTCAATATTTTATCTTTTATCTAAGGGAAAATCATAAAACGGCTATTTGACCAATGTTTGTAAATAAATAGTAATTTTGACGGGCTTTTATAGATAAACATGAATGGGTGGCGGCCCAAATGATTACATCTGAAAGTGATATTTTCATTACAGTATTAAACAAAGAAGCCTTTTATATATCTAAATCCTCACTCCGCTCACTACCAGATTGTTGTCTGATGCGTAGTATATTTCCGCCGCAACGCGCGGGTTTCCCACTAGTTGTATTAATTGTATTTGATCTTAAATGATTTTAATATATCATAAGACTGATTAAATAAAGAGTAAATTCCGCTTTTGGCCCCTGTGGTTATATCACTTTTACCCTTTTAGGCAAAAAAAGAATTTTTTAATATCTAAGCCCGCAACGTCTTTTTTTCTAACTTTTTTGGCCCCTAACGTCATTTTTTCTAACCCTTTTGGCCCTAAAAGTAAACGGATGACGTTAGTGTTAGGGGCCAAAAGGGTTAGAAAAAAAGACGTTGGGGGCTCAGATGTTAAAAGATTCCTTTGGGGGCTAAAAGGGTAAAAGTGATATAACCACAGAGGCTAAAATCGTAATTTACTCTTAAATAAATATCGATGTATGATGAATATATTAAATAAACTAGTTTAAGAACCCGCGAGCTTCGCGGTTTGGTAAAAGAAAATTTCTTTATTAATACCGCTGACATTAAATATTTTGATTTTATACACGGTAAAAGACAACTGAATATATTAGATTACGACGACAAATTGAAATACATGAATATCCAACGATCACAATTCGTTGAAAATCTCTTTATAAACCACGTTAGTTGTTTTATCTGTAGGTTTCCCGTCGTTGTTAAGTATTAATAGTTTAACCTCATCTCGTGTTTTCACCCTTGTTATAGGAAAGTTATCCACATTTTAATTTTAACAGAACGGTAAATAAAAATATAGATACCTCAGTAAGAAAAAACAATGCTAATACACCTAAACCAACATTCACTCCCTCAGTTTTATGTTCTTCAACATTCATTGTGCTACAATTATGTTCACTATTCAGCAAATCAATTTGATTCTGATCACCATATTGGTCTTGCTATAACTAATCATGCACGTCCAAAATAAACACAACCATAATCAAACTCCTATACCAGTTTTAACTTTAGATCCATATTAGAAAGCAAACATCCTTATCCTACTACTCGGTTTCTAAATGAGAGTAACGGAATGATAAACGAAGTTGGCTTTAACATTGGAAAGGGTGTAATATTCAAATCATAACACTTTGAACCAAAGTTTAGCTATCTTAATTCCAAACGTACAATGCTCAACCATTCTTTTCTTCCTGTAACTCAACCACCGATTGCAGAAAAGTAGCACAAACACACTTGAAAGCGAAGTACAACTTTAAGAAACTCATATAATAACTTTATAAATAGGTTGTAACATACATAAATTTACATATAAAAAGGTGGTGTGCAGGTGTACTAATTTTATCTACAAAAATTGTAATTATTTTGAGAACTTGGTGAAAGTAGCAAACTTAATGAAGCACATCTATACAACCTGTTGCGTTGATGCTTTTGGAAAAGAAGCAAAAAGATGGGAAGAAAGAATATTTAGGGATTAGGAGCCCAATACTCAGTTGTGAAGGAAAATTACTTATTTCTAATTGTCATTCATAAAGTTAACCATAAATGCTTAAAATGCTATATCATAGGACCATTTATCTATAGCAACATGATTTTTTTTAACGACAAACAAACTTTTTATTCATCACCCTAGGAATACACAATTTGCAAAGTACCAGCAAGTTACTTGTACAGAGCAAAGGCTCACCCCAAGCAAAACCAAAATACATACTGTTTTACATATTAGGAAAAACTAAAAGACACCCACTTTTCCCATGTCAAACCGCAGTCCCTAGAACAATGCTTGATCCATAAGAAGCTCAAGGTTTGAAGCTCTCCAAACATCGCGTCTACGTTGGCTCTTCTCCCGGCAAATATTGTGTCATTTCGTGCTTTCCAAATGACCCAACATGAGGTCAAGAAGATCAACTGCATCAATTTATTTTTGTCATAGAAAACAATTAAGCCACTTGCATAGAACATACCTGGGTCGTGCTGACGTACATCTTGGGACCCAAAAAAATAAACTGAAGCCGAGAGCATGAGGTTTTCTTTCTTTGATGCCTAAGAGTCGAGTCACAAAATCATAGGGCCCACTTAAAGGAACTTGAAACTCCAAGAAATATTGCAAGTCTTCTACACCAGGCTTGTGTGCACAATTGAGAGAAAAAAAAGGTCCTGTCACCATAAACTCGAGCTACAAAAATTATTATGTTTGAAAAACTTACAACGTCATAACCACTTCCATGGACCCCACTAAGAAGATAAGTAATTGGTACAAAGTTGAAAAGCATTGCTTCAGGATCAGTGCCAACCGTTTGAAGTCACTTTGAATAATTGTCTGAAAATACATCCCCTTCTCTTTTACACTCGATAACTGTAATGCCCTGTTCCAATGTTAAACATACATAAGCTTTTTTACACATTTTCCTAACTTTTTATGTGTAACTTAGTGCGCCAAATAGCGGCCGGTAGCTAGTACTTTGCTATTGGGTGAGCAATGAATGTGACATGTTCTTAACTTAATTTCTTGATTTGACCCGTTTAAGATAAAAGAAAAGTACAAAACCAAAGCCGAGCAATTCAGAAGTAAACGGGTCAAATTTCAAAGCAGCCACCTCTAGTTATAACTTATAATGCTATAACGATAATATTGTAAGATCATTACCAGCAGTGTTGTTGTATATGCAACATCCAGACCACCACGTGTCATCTTCATTTTCGAAGAACAAAGATTCTGCTTTGTAATTTTTTCCTTAAAATGAGACTAATGTCATTTTGCTTATGATAAAAATGTGAAATAAAGACGCAATTTTTAACGCACGTGTAAAAAAATACGTAAAAGAATTTAAGTTGAAATCACATGTTAAACTATAAAGTGAATGTATAATAAAGTTATACTAAAAGCATAAAAGAATAAACCTAACTGGACATAGTTATATTCAACTCCATCATTTCTCAAAAAAAAAAAAAAAAACTTTGGAGCTTCAGCGTGTATTATATTAACATCTGATATAAAGCTAATTGTTATCACATTCCCTATGCTCATATAGCTCCTACAAAACTCTATCACTTATAAAAAATATATTTAACTAACCTAAAATAGTGCAAAATTCTGACCCAAAACAATGCAGAATTTCAACCATAACAGTTCATAGTTTTGACCCATAGTATAAAATGTTTGAGCTATGTCTGAATACATAATACTAATATATTTAATAACATATATTTATTACATCCAAACACACTAAAATTCTAGGATTTACATCCACATTCTTTGTATATATATAAGTCTCACATTTATCACTTCTTAGCGGGTCTAGAAAACGGGTGGGTCAAAACGTTCTTTTTATAATCTCTATCTATTAAACCTCATCATTTTCTTATATAGTAGACAACTCACTAAGTACCAATTATTATATTTCAAATCTCTTTTCATTAACTTTTATATCTCATATCTTGTCACACCTCATTGTGATTATAGAATAGATATATAAACCAGTTTATTACCCCCAACCTTTCATGACCCGTTCTGAGTCTTCTGATCGCAACGACCCGAACCGACTACAACATCTTTATCCAGCTGTCTATAATTTCTGTATTAGTCAATTTCGTTGAACCTTAGGATGTTTTAGAATGGTTTGTTTTTACTCGAACAGAGTTTGGTTGAAACTAATTATGACCCGAACTCATATATTGTTGCCCCTTCTGAACGGATCCTTGGAAATGTCTTGAGGGTTGTTCCATTAACCAAATCTACTATATTAGCAAGAAAAAAATAAACTATACCCACACTTTTAGCGACTACAGTCTACAATTAGAAGTTAAGCTACATAAGATAATTGTACTCACCATAAAACAACTTCATTGCTTTCCCAGAGACTTGCCCTGTGCTAGACCCATCATAATTCTACTTTGGGAGCTTATTTGAATTATCCACCGGACCTGCAAGAGTAGCCCACAAAAAATCTAAACACTTGTTTTAATCAAATTCAAATTCCATTTTAGTTACCGGTTGAGCAGAAGGTTCTCTCTCAACCTTAGCCAAATTCTTGAAATACGGATCCGAAAGTGCATGATACAATTATGCAAAATAAGTACCTTTTAAAAAAATGAAATCTATCGCTAAAAATTTTAAAAATATCATATTTACCCAACAATAAAATTAAATATCAAATACAACCATTTCATTAAATCCGATTTTTATAATATTAACATAAAGTAAGGGTATATATGTGATGTCATAATTATAAAAGTCAATATATTTAATATTATAACTTTGTGTTGGGTATATGTGATATTAAAAAATAAAGTAAAGATATTACCTCCTCAGCAGTAGGACGATCTTTAGGCTCAAACGCAAGCATTCTTTCTAGTAAACGAAGAGCAAGAGGAACTGTATTCGAATACTTCTGTGAAAAAGGGATTGGTTTTTCTTCCTCATGCTACTTAAGTATCTCTGGTCGTTCTCATTTCTTATCTGATCGGATTACATCAACATTAATAACGCAAAAATAAATATAATATATCTATGTATGTGTATTGTAAGGCAAACAAACAGACCCTGGCTATCGCTTCAGGTAATGGGGTCCCCAAAAGATCGGTCGTGAGGTCCAACTAATGCACCACATTTTTCCCCGGAAAAAGTGGCTTTCCGGTTAAAAGTTCCGCAAAAATACAACCAATACTCCACATATCTATAGCCGGTGTGTACTGCACAAAAATGATCAATTTAATCCAAGTGTTTCTAGCCGGGAACCAATACCGAATCAAAAGTATCACCAAAATAGATTAAATTTAAAGAAAAAATCCAACATTACATACTGCCTCATTTACCTTAGAGAAAACGGGTCAAACATACACTTAATTGGTCATTGCTTTCAACTTTCAAATGCATGTGTTGACACCTATAAAGAGGCCCAAACTAAGTCCCTAACAGAAAAACCATTCAAAACATATTATAACCTAAACACAACTCACAAATCGTGTTATTTAACCACTTGGATTATTTATAATCCGATATTTATTTGTAGCTATGTCGATCGACCAAGCTAGCCCCGTATTGAGTTTGACACAAACATATGTCAACTCGTTACCCAACCCCCCAGAACCAAGCTTAAGCTCACCTTTACTTGAATCGAGCTCAACTCATGAACAGCCCGAGTTCAAAAACTGAAAGTGTTAATCAGTTGATACGCAAAGTGTCAAATAATCTAATAAGCAAAATATACCCATATGTATTGAGCTGATTTGCACTATTCTTTAGAAAATACCCGACCAGTTCCCCTAAAAGAAAAAAAAACACTTTATTTTTAAGCTTTAAGTCGACGTGAACATTTAAGGTATGAATAACGTTCCTGACTAGTTCCCCTGATAAAAAAATTACACCTTATGTCAAACATAACCTTACTCGACCCATTTATAATAAAATGGGTCACTATTATTGTTTATTGAAACTGAAGTTACTTCGTAAATTAGCATAATAAATAAAATCATAAAAATCTTAAAATTTGAGAGAAGTCAAAGTTTGAATTCTATATGAATAAATTTTGATTGGTTGGTTCACAAATGATGGAAATTATGTACCATATTCTTTTTCTTTAGCTTTAGCTTTGGGTGGCTATGAAACTAACAGATCCACTTGACTCCTGTGATGGGCAACATTTAATAGAAAACAATCTTCTTGAGGGCTTGTCTAACAGGTTTATAGACTGCTTAGTGGGTCTGGTATAATTTTAATATATAATTAGAAATATTAGTTGGTGATCTTTTGTCTTGCATATGAATAAGGTGTGATTTTTTTATTAAGTATTAGTTATGCTATATTTTTCATAGTACTCTTCAGAAACAATCTGAATAAGGTGAGTTACTGTCTTAACAAAAATTTTTGGTCAAACTTTACTAACTTCCCACTTAGTGTAGTCAAACACCATACTCATCAACATATTACATACCAAAAAGCAATGCAAAAAAATTATCCAAACCTCGAGATGTTGTGAGCTTCAGAACTCAAACCAACAGTAGTTGCATCTAAGCCAGTCAACCATCCCTACAAACCAAAAACATCCAATCACAAACAATGCAAATAAAATCTCACCACTATTCTCGCTATACCTTGCCCAGATTTGCTTAAGGCGAGTAAGTATATTCGTAAGTCAACAAATTAATCACAGCAGTAATCTTATCATGATCTCCAGTCATTGTCAAATTCTTCACAATTCCTTCAACCTAACCAAATACCACAAAACTCACCAACACTATCCAAAACTAAACAATAACTAATAAAATGAACACATCATACTGCAAATCCAATCAAAACAACCAAAAATGACCCCTAACCTCAATATGATGTAAGTTCAACCAATAATATGATGTAAAGCCATTGAAACTGTAATCATCAAATAATACATACCTGGTATAAAGAAGTGGGTATTTAGTACCAGCACAACACCGTCTATGATCATCGACCTTCTCGCCATCCGGCTTTACTAATAGAGGAAAACAAGACCAGTGTGTGTTTGTAACAAATTAAGATCGTAGACACAACAAAAGTCTAGGTAGGTTACTGTAGTAACTAAGCCTATTTTTTTAACATTCATTTTTTCGTAAAAAAAGTTAACTTATATGCATTAAACACATACCTTAACTCAGGCAAGCTTGGCAGTAAGCCCAGACCTGACAAATAGCGTTCCCACTACCGGCACAATACCGGCTATGATCATCGACCTTCTCGCCATCTAGGTGTGAATAAGATGTGTAAAAAACGGTAAATATATTTTTTTTTACTTTCTAGTTGTGTAAAAAAACAAAAACAAAATGTAAAAAATCAAAAGATCTTGCTTCAAAGATTAACAATAGTTGCTCTGAACATTGGAGAAGAAACTGTCATGACATGTAAATTGGGTCATTCAATACCTCTAAATTCATACACATCAAAATAAACCTAGATCTAATCTCTTTAATTAACATAACCAGATCTAAAAAATGAACAGAATAAATCTAATCTCTTTAACACAAGTTCGTTGACCTTGAAATCATACCAATTACCGTTATTTTTCGATGATTGATAACAAATAAACATAGATTAAAAACGAATCATGAAAGAATGTTAGGTTTAGAGCAGTCTAGATCGAGAAACAACTTGACCTGTATGTATATAAGATGCAATAGATGCGATTTCTGAATCAGTGTAAACAGGTGCGATGCAATGGAGGATTTTGGGTTTTCTCAATGGAACGGTTGAAAGAAGCATCCATCTGATTTTTAGGGTTTGAGTAGGAAGGGAAAATAAGAAGGAGAAATAAGATGCATCGTATGAGAGACGTGGGAGAGGAGAAAAAGATTGAAACTTCATTAATGCAAATTGGAAAGAAGATTTGATTACCTGATGCTTCCATGAATCGATTGCTGCCAAATAAATTCCATTATACTGCAATCGAAAATCTGAAATAAGAATCCCAGATTCTCAAAGAATGATACGGAGCTGGCGATTTTAGGGTTTGGCACAGAACGATGGAGATTTTATTAGGGTTTGGCAAAGAACGATGGAGATTTCATATTTTTAGAAACCTTGAACTGATTGAATTTTTAGAAATCTTGAATTGATTGAAGAGAGAGTGTGGATGAAGGTAAAGAGGGGAAAAACCAATTGCCGCTCAAAAAGAATTCTCTGGCTTATAAGCGATGCCACCTCATGAAAATGATTGGCCAAGAATAGGCCATGTGGCAAAGATGAATTCTTTTAGTATAGTAGATAGATATTAAATAATAATTTACATGTATAGGGTGGGTTATTGTACTAATGGAGTTTTATATAAGAAGGATAAGAAGTGTTTTAGATCATCAGATCTAGAGTTTAACGGTTGAGAAAAAAAAGTGACAATTTTGTAAATTTTTGTTTTATTTTTTATTTATTTTATATAACATAAGTCTATAACGCTTGTGAGATAAAAGTGTGACACTGTCTATCTTGAAGCCTTGCTTACCTTGTGTCATTTTTCCATTAAATCTATGTTTAAATAGAAATGACACACTCATAAAATATGTATATTAGGTTGTATAACATAACACTAAATGTCTAGATATGCTATAACAATGGGAAGGTTCATTTGAGAAGAATATTCTTGAAAGAAGAAAACTAAATTAATCTAGGCGCTATATTTTTTTGATCAATGGTTATGAATCAAGATATTATTGTTGTTCACTTTCAATTAATATTTTAATTAATAATGGTAGAATAGACAGTTTGATTTATAACACTATTAAATATTATAAAAAGTTACTCCAATCTCATTAATGCCACCATAATTTTCTCCTTCACTATTATTAATGTGTTAGGTCCTACACCAATTTTATAAGGAGCGACTAAATTATTTAAAGTGTTGTGTCCTACACATATATTATTATTTGTCGTAAAATTATTTAAAAGTGTAGGGAACCTACATATTTTGTACCCTACACCAAAACATTGTTTTCTTGGTGTAGGAAACGTTGTTATTATGGTGTAGAAAACGTTGAATATGTAGGATCATGTACATGAATGTTTTTATTGTGTAAGGTGCACAACTAATTTATAGGATATACTCATTAAATGATTAATGTTTATTAATTTAAATAGCAAAAATAAAGGGTAGACTAATTAAATGATTGGTTTAAATTATCTTTGTATCCTTTTATTCTTTTTATTCTTAATTTGTGATTTTTCTTATTTGAACTCTCCACATATAACATAAATCCTACCAATGAAATTAACATAACAAATTAGGGAGGTGGATCTAAACATACAAAGCGTGGAACATGTTGAGAGAGATGGTTTTCATACCAACATTAGAAAACAAAACAACTAGAAAAGTAGAGAGGCGTTGAATGTAATAGTTGACTTCTTTGAGATAAAATGGCTATTCATATCCAAAAATAGTCGATATCCTATTCATATATAATAAATTAAAAACTAATTAATAATATTTAATTTATTTAACATTTAACATATGACATAATTAAACACACAAAAAAAAAAAAATATACAATTTGACTTTATTACACTTGGCCCACACTCTATAGTCTATATACGAACTGTTACATAATGTATTATTTAATCACTATAAGTAATATAAGTAATAAGCAATACTTATATACTAGCGGTAAGACCCGTGTGTAAATACAGGTTATTTTTCTTAAAAAACCATGCATAAAATATTTTGATAGAAAGTATTAAAATGGACTAAGTCTGTAATTTTCGCAAACCACATGGACCAACCAGACATTTAACTCTTATTATTATTTTGTTTTTTAGAAAAGATTTGTTATATTACTAAGGAATAAAGCTTTTAACACACTTCATGTGTAAGAGACTTACATATAGAAAACTTCTAACCGTCGATATTTTAAACCATTTTACTCAAATTTAGTAAATTACATAATTTTGTTACAATTTAACCGTAAGCCATAGTTGTTAGCAGCTCGTAAGAGATAATAACTAAACCGAAGAACACGTTTTTTATTAAACAAACATCTTCGCGTGTTACTTAAAACAAAAATACATCCCAATGTGAAGACAATTTGCTTTCCGTAAAGGGTTCAAGATACCAGCCGGCTTTCTCCAACAATACATTCTGAAGATACGCCTTCCACCTATAAAAGGGATCAAACACAAAATCATCAAATACAAACAATAAAACTAATATTAAGAGTTGAAAAAAGCCAAAAACTAACCACAATAAACACTCAACTGCTACTTTGTCATCAAATGCAAGGTCGGAAAATGTCTGGGAACTCGTCTTCAAAACGGTGCATTTGTGTGGATGCATACCGTATGGAATTGCTTTTTTCTTCTTTGCCATTCTCTGTCTAGGTCAGAGGACAGATCAAGCATCGCGTTTGCACCATTCCATGATGATCCATCTCCATACCACTCTTCATCCTCATCATCTGATATTAAACAGTAATTATATGTTTTTAGTTAAGTTATATTATTTGCTGACAATCATACAACTTCACCTAATGCATACTACCTACTAATTATCATACAATGAACCTGGATTTTATACCTACTGACTAGGGTTGCGTAATATGATGAGCTGATGGTTGATTCGATTCTGCTTTTGGTTTTAAAATCTCCGAGTAGAGGTCGTCAGCCAGAGTTCTATCCATCTGTTTTATGTGACGTAGTTCATATCAGTTATCAAGTGGAATAGATGACAATAATATTAACAACATAATGTTATAGTAATTAGAGGTGTGATCATCAATCTGTTTTAAACAAATTATCGTAATTCATTTGGACACCACACCATCTTATGTCAATCAAAACATTTGACCTTTCCCAGTCAAAGCTGGTGATCTCATCTACAAGTGATTTTGAAAATGCTAAACATGAAAGCTCGTGAAGTCCCAGACCTATATCATGTTTGATATATAAGTTAATAATATCTTCACAGTCAATCTCTTTAAACATTAATGCCTCATCGAATTCAAGTAATGGATCATTGGAATTTAAAGTGAGATCAGTCTCTTTAAACATTAATGCCTCATCGAATTCATGGTCCTTCGAAAACTATTTTTTTATTTGAATACAAGTCTTTCAAAAATCGCCTGTTTTAAACCAACAGTGGTTTCAACCACTGTTTTCTCCAGAAAACACTGATTAACCCAACAGTGGTGTCAAACCACCGTTTTAACCCAACAGTGGTTTGACCCAACAGTGGTTTGAAACATCTGTTTTCATTCATCTGTTGACCAAAGTAAACAAATGTATCAACCACTGTTTTGTTTTCCCCTGAATAGCTCTCACGTATAGTAACCAGAAAAATAACTCAAAAACTTATTATAACTATTTTTTTATTCGAATACTAGTCTTAAAAAATCGCTTGTTTTAACCCAACACTGGTTTGCACATAGCTTTGAGAAATTTATCACATAACTTAAATTCAATTTTAAACCGTTTTGTAACATGTAAGAATAAAGTCAACAATAAGAAAAGTGACTTACCCTTCCTTTTGACCAAACCCTGAACCAGGGACAGTCGAAATGCCAGAACCTTTCCAGCTTGTTTTGCAGCTTCAATTGCTTTTGGAGGTAGTTTAACTTGCGGAAATGAATATATGGCACCTAATTCATACACCTACAAAATAATAAAAATTAAAAATTAGTAACGACCAATTAAGAAAGATATGAATTATGATATCTAGTTATTTCAGAAATTGGCTGACAAACTGACCTTCTGTGAAATTACAAACAACATTTTTGCAACTGTTGAATCCATCTGTCATCATGTGTGCTCTCTTCCTTAGTGATTCAAGGATGCCCGTGCTGCATTAATTTAAAAATAAAAATGACTAAAGTACCCTCCAACGATGACAAAATAGATAAGAGAAAAAACTCAAATGACCGGTTGTTACCTCTCTCTAAGATACCGATCATATGAGATATCACCAGGCTTTGGAGGGCTGACCATACATCCCATCTATTAACAGACTAAAAACAATTAGTTACGAGAAAATAATAAAATATTAAAACTTCTCTAAGTCATATTATTTAAATTCAACTTACGAATATCATCCCAGGAACATTGGGACTGACTGAAATTGTGACAACCGTCACTTTTCCGTACATTCCGTACACTAGTTGAACAGTAATCTATACTTAAATAATTGTGCATGATCTAGTTTACAAGACAAATGAATTTTTGATTACTGTTATATACATACGATGACATTTCATATTCGTTGCTTCATGCAACACGATATAGTACTAATGATGCACAGAACAGAATTGGCACCATTATTAGACAAAAAAAAAATACTGACCATGTTCAGTACATAGACATACAATATTTTGAGGCCCAGTATGAGCCAGAGATGATGTATTGCACTAGTATAGTATGTAGGGAAGTAAGGACCACAAAACTGCTTTTCTAGGTGATAGATAAAGTGCCGGAAAGTGCCTAAAACACACTAAAAGTGCAGAATTCTGCAGAAAATAACTAAAATTCAGCTATTTCAGCATTTAAACATCTAATTATAATGCAGAAAAATGGTTTAATGGTCCAGAATACTTTCCTAAGCGTCGGGAATCGAAACTATCATAAAATATAACATAAAGCACGCTAAACTGCGCTATTTAGCACTTTAACGAACCGGTATTTAACCGAACAACCGGACATTACCCGGAACATCAAAATTTCACTAGAAGCATTGTTTTAGTGTTATGAAGCTAGTTATGAACCCTAAACACTACATTATATCTTAAAAATCACTAAACACTAAAACACTAACTATTACTCTTACATTTCAACTTAACCAAGTAACTAACCATCAAGATCCAACTAGACCCCCCCCCCTACTTTGATGACCGGCCATCGTAAGAATTTGAGACAAGAAGTATGACTAAAATGAGTGCCTCGCCTAGAGAAGGCATGGTGTGGTTTGGAAAACGAAAAGGTTGAATCCCCGGTGTAGGGATCAGAACCATTGCTCACAAGATGAAACTTCCAGAAAAAGATCAGTAGTGATCGCGACACATTCCATGTGTCTAGAGGAGTCTGACTCAAGGAACAGTCGTTGTTCCCACAAATAAGATTCACGTTAATGACAAAACGACAAAATTACTATAAAACCTGTTAAGGTTACAGACCAAGAGTCCACAAGACACCGAAAAGACATAATTGACTTACTTGAGTACGATAGAATTTATAACATGACCCAGAGTACATGGGCACATGAAGACAAATGTTAAACATAAGTGACCACATCTGATTCACAACTCCCCTGCGACCAATGGCATCGCTTGAATTTCGGGACGAAATTCTTTTAACGGGGGGAGACTGTGACAACCGTCACTTTTCCGTACATTCCGTACACTAGTTGAATAGTAATCTATACTTAAATAATTGTGCATGATCTAGTTTACAAGGCAAATGAATTTTTGATTACTGTTATATACATACGATGGCATTTCATATTCGTTGCTTCATGCAACACGATATAGTACTAATGATGCACAGAACAGAATTGGCACCATTATTAGACAAAAAAAAAAAAAAAAAAAAAACTGACGATGTTCAGTACATAGACAGACAATATTTTAAGGCCCATTATGAGCCAGAGATGATGTATTGCACTAGTATAGTATGTAGGGAAGTAAGGACCACAAAACTGCTTTTCTAGGTGATAGATAAAGTGCCGGAAAGTGCCTAAAACACACTAAAAGTGCAGAATTCTGCAGAAAATAACTAAAATTCAGCTATTTTCAGCATTTAAAAATCTAATTATAATGCAGAAAAATTGTTTAATGGTCCAGAATACTTTCCTAAGTGTCGGGAATCGAAACTATCATAAAATATAACATAAAGCACACTAAACTGCGCTATTTAGCACTTTAACGAACCGGTATTTAACCGAACAACCGGACATTACCCGGAACACCAAAATTTCACTAGAAGCATTGTTTTAGTGTTATGAAGCTAGTTATGAACCCTAAACACTATATTACATCTTAAAAATCACTAAACACTAAAACACTAACTATTACTCTTACATTTCAACTTAACCAAGTAACTAACCATCAAGATCCAACTAGACCCCCCCCCCCCCACTTTGATGACCGGTTAGGGGACATAGTTCCCACAGTTGATTTCTTTGATTATTTTATTAGATCATGTTGGGGAATATACCCACAATTATGCCATATGCTATACTTATGTTGGAAGTTTATAAAAGAGACCTTAAGACTTTAACCCATTTCATCCAACATCTTTCAACAAGCATCACCCCTCTTCTTCTCTTCCATACTCACGGCCCCAATCACCCCTCTTCACACTTCCATTTTCAATCCAGTCCCAAGTAATCCAAGGTAATTCTAAGGTGTCTCGGGCCTATCTAAGAAGGTTGTAAGCAACGGAATTGGAAGGACCTCTCTCTAGTGCTTTTATCCACCTCATTTCTTCTCTTGTTCATCCCTAGTCTTGAGCTAGTGGTAAGATCATCTAAACTCCATTTTACATCTTATTTAGTTGGTTAAAGAATGATATAAGTAACTAATCTTGAAGAACACTATGAATCTTGAACATGAAACTTAAACATAAGCTTAAAAATCATAAGAAATCATGTTGTTAAGTGTTATTATGCTTCTTGATGATTGATTATTTGTGTTTATGATGTTGATCATAATAAGAACCTTGCTAGATGATGATTAAACACATGATCTAGCAAGTATAAGGATAGATCTTGAGAGAAACATAATGATCATCCTTTATGTAAACATGAACTTGAAAAAAAAATGAAGTTATTTTTATGTATAATGAAGTATAAAACATGTTATGAATCTTGTAAATGGGTGATTACAAAACTAGTTTTCTCAAGAAACTAAGTTAAATTACAAGATTTATGTAAACTTGGTTCTTAAAGAAACCAATCACATTTTTAGTGGTTAATCAAGTGTATAAACATGTATTTAACAAGAAAAATGCAAGAAGAAATATTTTTAGAAAAATATTTTACAAGTTGTAAAGAATTCTTCAAAAATGATGTTTTTAAATAAACAACCACACTTTAAAGGGCAACTAAGCTTACTAAACACACTAGTAGGTTACTACAAATTTTTATAAATTTTCAAGTTCATGACATAGCGTAAATTTCATATTTTTGACATATGGTAAGTGTTGAATGAATTGTTGATGAATGTTGATGATTTTAAAAGAAAATGATATGCTTTGAAAGCATGGACACCTCCATTTTTAGGGGAAACTATGGCAAAATTTCTAAAAAAAAAAAATATAAACACTTAGAAAAATATTTTCTAAACAAGTATTTGCAAGTGAGTTTTAGCTATGGGTTTCAACATAAACTTTGCCATAGATTTTGTTACAAAAATACAAGCATTGGAGGTTGGTTTTTGTAAACAAAAATGGATAAATATATATTTAGAATATATTTTATATTAAGACACTTGTGTGTGATTATGTGAAATAGTTATATTATTTTAGGATTCAAAATAATATAACTCACAAATATAAAGAATTTACAACACCAAAATAATACCAAAAGTTACAAGGAATAAAGTATATAAGTTACACGCTTAAATATTGACAACCGAACAAGAACGTAACTTATAAAATATTCCGGAAAATACCATTACAAATATATTTTTGGTAAACATTATTTTGGAAACGAAAGAAGTGAAAATATGGTTTTTATTATTACAAAGCGTATCATATTTTCGACAAAGAGGAAATATATTACTTTTGGAAGTAAAAATGTATTTTCTTAGAATATTTAGAAGATATATGATTTTTTTGAAGAAAAATATATATTTTCTTGACGATACATTATTTTGGACAAAACAAGTCTACGTATATTTTCTAAGTGAAAATATATTATTTTGGAGACTACAAATGCAAGAACACAAGAATACGAGAATACATGTATGAAATACTCCCATCCTTGGGAAAGAAACGCGAAAACAAATACTTGACAAGTATTATAACTCTGGATGATGTAAAGACATAAAGAAAACGTAACTCAAAACATTAATACTAAGGCAAGGCAAGGCACGGCCCGCTCGTCTAATAGACCCTAGCACATTGTAGGTAGTTGTGTTCGCTGACGAGAATTGAGTTACGAGTACTGAATACGCAAAACAGTGAGTTCACGCTCCCCTTTTTCTTTAACTGTTTTTGGTTTTATAACTCTCGGGGGTGAAGTACATGTACACATACTTAAACGGTATGAAATGCCTATGAAATACTAGATCATGTGAGCATAGACTTAATATTAAAAATGCCATAAAGTCTTGGTGAAAACTAGTACCAAGCCATTAAAACATTCATTAATTAGGGACGATGATTAGATCTAACGGGTACGGCCGAACCCCACTCATGGTCACAACTAGTACCTAGTAGTGCTTCGGAGTCCCAGTCGAGGTTAATCGACACAGTCGAGGGTAATCGACACGGTCGAGGGAAATCGACACAGTCGGGGGAAATCGACACATACAAGGAGTCATAACAAGTACTCCCCATACCTAAAAGGAGCCAATACTAATGCTCCCTATGTCCTCACATGCCTTAAAATTCTTGTAAAACATTCATGTTCATACACGTTTTTCATATCTGTTTACAAAAGAGTCTCTCAAAGATTTACAGTACACAAACTAGACGCATGAACTCGCTCAACTTTTTGTTGATGTTTCCAAAATTACATGTATTTCAGGTAACAGGATGGATCTTGGACGCAGGTGTCGTAACTAGAAGCTTAGATGTCATCCACTTTTGTTGGTTTGTAATCCATTCGAAGGTTGTGTTTTAAAAACTTGAATAAACAATGTTTGTAATAAATAAATTTTATGAATGGATGAACATCGTTTTGATCATGTAGTTGTTTATTACGATTGAATGCAATGATATTAAACCAGTCACACATCATACGCTTCCGCAAAAGACAGGGTGTGTCAGAAATCGATGCAACTTTGTATATCTCCTCAACCGACTGTAACATCAAATAGATACAACATTTAGTAACAAATCGGATCTGAATAACTTACAGTAGAACAATGCGTCGTTGAATCCATCTGTCATCATGTGTGCTCTCTTCCTTAGTGATTCAAGGACGCTCGTGCTGCGTTAATTTAAAAATAAAAATGACTAAAGTACCCTCCAACGACGATAAAAATAGATAAGAGAAAAAACTCAAATGACCGGCTGTTACCACTCTCTAAGATACTGATCATATGAGATATCACCAGGCTTTGGAGGGCTGACCATACATCCTATCTATTAACAGATTAAAGACAATTAATTACGAGAAAATAATAAAATATTAAAACTTCTCTAAGTCATATTATTAAAGGCAGCCATAACTTCATTATATTAATCAACGACGATCAGTGAATCAACGATAATTAACATTTCGCACGAATATACTACCAAAACGGAATTATTCGAGAAAACACTAATCAGATCAAAAAAGCTAAATCATCATGTTAAAACATTCATATGCGTATTCAGTTATTCTTGTATATATCTTGTATATTTGGATCAGTAGAGTGAAGTAATTTACCCAAATCCAAAGGTCATACCGGCAATCTAATCGCGTTTATAGCACTATGTTCTTCCTCTAACATCATGTGCAATTCCTCTGAACGGCTTGTACGTGCCTCCAAAAACGTTGCTCCCTATTAATAATTATCTAACAATTTAAATTACCAAATCAATCCATATTCTGTTGAAAACCAATCTGATTCAGAACCCGAGCTCCAAAACCATTAATAATTAACTAATAATTATCTAACAATTTAAATTAAAGATTGGGTATCGTACCTTTAGCGGTTTTTTGTATCGCCATAATACTCTTCGCCAGCGGTTTTCTTCTCACACGAACAGAACTTCCTCACTATAGTCACTGTTCACATGTATCCCAATATCTCTTCGTCTCTCTATAAAGAATGACATCATGTAAAAAAGTCAAAATCCTTTTATCATTCAAAGCACAAATCAGACATATTATATCTTCTTCCAATACCTTCATGTGACTCCGTAGACAATCCATACGAACAACTTTAGGTCAGTAAAAATGGTGGACTTGAATTACGAACAGCTTTTATCCGATGTTTCCTGCAAAAACAACACAAAAATCATAAATTCGTTAACACAGAATCGATTATTGGCAACAGAATTGAACAAATCGAGAAGATGATCGAAGAATCAGTGTGTGAGAAATCACCGATGGATTTGTTACCGGCGGAAACGTCATCGGAGATTTTGAAGAAGCACCGATTTAGGTCACTGAAAATGGTGGACTTGAATTACGAACAGCTTTTGACATATAGAAACAGATTATTCAACCGATTCACACATATAGAGCCCTAATTGTCACACCCCAACTGAAGGCGGAAACCTCGGGGCATGGCACTGACCGAAACATATTGTCCAGAAGTTTCTATAACAACTACGATTACCAATTATTTAAAGCATCACGTCCCATACCATGACATAATAAGTAGCATAGTTATTATAGACAAAATCAAGACAAGTAGTTCTGTTCCGACAACTCAGATTTAAAACATAAATAAATTGTCTTTGTTTCTAGACTCTCGACCCTACTGAATTCCATGAAAAAACAAGCAAAAGCACAGCGTCCTAAGCATCTCTAGCACCTGTCACATACGTTAAAATAAAGGTCAATACATAAAATGTAAAGGTGAGCATACAAGTTTGATATAGCATATAGAGTTCGAAATAGTTTACACGTAACTAGCATGTAACATGTAAAAAGTGGAGGCAAGTAGGTTATCGACAGAGAAATATGCAGAGACGTGACTGCGAGTTGTAGAATGCGCAACACATATCCCCACTGGGACACGTGAAGTAAAGCCCTTAACAACCCCTGTCCGCGACAGGTGCTGAGTCCAAACTATAGAACTATCGTTGCTAAGGTGTCAAGCAACAATCACTGTGTTAACATAACATACAAGCATTCATCGGAAACACGTAGCATGCAGTATTGGTCAGCGTATAAATAGTGTTTGCGTTATGTGATTGATGTGATTTGAATATTAATAACGTATGTAACACCCAAAATTGCGTAAAGCAAAAAGGGTTCGAGTATACTCACAGCGATGATGGATTGAAGGGAGCGCTAGAGTGAGTTTAGCCTGATTAGAACGATAGCATAAACGATAAGCGGCACGTAAAACGGTGTGATAAACGACACTTTGCACCAAGTGTCGGATGGTAATCTGATCGGATGGCAATCCGATCGGATGGCCAGTCGATCGGGTGACAATCCGTTCGGATGGTCATCCGATCGGGTGACCATTTGATTTGATTGTTACCTCGTTTGGGATGGTGTGTTTGTGTATGATGGTTTGCCTTTTGAAGTTTTCGTTGTAGCATTTTGAAAACAGAGAAGTATCTCTACCCTTTAGGTCGATCGATCGAACGGCGGTTCGATTGGGTAACAATCCGATTGGTGGAACACTTAGTGAGAACAAGTTCACAGCAGTTTGTCACTCGATCGGATTGCAATCCGATCGGGTGGTAATCCGTATGGAACTAGTAATGCATTGAACATGTTGAAAATTGTTTAAGTGTTGGAGTTCAAAACATCACATGGTCAGGTGGTCGTGCGATCGGGTGGCAATCGGATCGGACGACAATCCGTTCGATGTTCATAACTTGAAATATTAAAATAATAGTTTAAGTGTGGGATCAAGGTGCAAGCCAATCGGGTGACTGTCCGATCGGGTGGCAATCCGATCGGACGGCTGCCCGATCGGACGGCAATCCGTCCCAGTCGACTTGATCGTCTTTACACTTGGTTGTTTTGATGGTTTGTAGTTTTGATCGAGACGATGTGATTCGTGTCAAACAACAGAAACTTCGTCCAGACGCGAGTGAACCGATCAGACAGGAACCACCCTAGTCTGACACGTCAACTGTTCGGAACGGCGTTTCATGTTTAACCCGAAATCAGTAGTCTCCTGGATAGAATTTAGATCTTGAACCGATACTTCACTAAGAAAGAGTAGAAGATCAAAACGAGCTCCGATTCTATCGGTTTTGAGTGCATTGAGTGTAAAAGAGTTGAAAGAAAGTTAGAATCCATCCTTCAATCCTCTTTCACCGTGAATATGTTCAGATCTATGCAAGATCTTTGTTTATTTATGTGGAAATCGTTCAGATCTAAGTTGTTCTTGGTGGATTGAAGTCAAAACATGAAGTTCATAAGAATCCCATGATGACATCATCATAGAACACCTCAAATCTAGTGATTTCTCGGTTAAAAGTTAAGATTCAAAAGATAGAAAGGTGAAGGAGTGTATGTAGATCATAGAAGTACAAGATTTTAGGTTGAAAACTTACAAGAATCGTGTGAAATCGGAAGAAATGTTGGGTGAAGCGAGCTGGTCGAACAAAGGAGCTGTCACATCACAATGATGTGACAGGTGGGTATTTATAGGGTTTGCCAAAAAGGAAAGTGGTGGAAGTGGCTGGTCGATCAGGTGGGTCACCGATCGGGTGGTAATCTGATCGGGTGGCCCTCCGATCGAGCTGTCACTTGATTGAGTGGCTCCAACGGTTTGAGTTTTGGCGTTTCGTGTTGTGCATTGATTTTTGCAATGAGATAGAATTACCCATTAATCTCAACTAATATATCTAACATACAATCACTATAATTAACTTGCGTTTAGCTTTTGCAATTCGATTGCGATAGAGTTTCGATTGCGTTTCGATTAATCACCACATTATAAACATAAATAAGCATGCACAAGTAACACATAATTAGCACACACACGTAAAACAATATCTAAAACGCATAATTCGAGCTGCGATTGCGATGCGATAAGCGATAGAGCGATAGAACATGCGATAACCAAGCGATAATTAACGATTAAACCTCGATTATTACAAGTACTCCACATAATACAACTAATGCGATAAAATAAATAGATTATCTACAAGTCAAAGAAGTCAAAACAGGAATTGAGCAAGGAGTGACAGATCGCAATTAGCAATCTTTTCTTCCTTTGACTTCAATCTTGACTTTGACTTTGACTTTCGAAACACGGGGTGTTACAGCCTCCCCTTGTTAAGGGAATTTCGTCCCGAAATTAGGATTTAGCCGTAATAAACAACTGTGGGTACTTTGCCTTCATGTCGCTTTCGAGTTCCCAAGTGAACTCTGCGCCTCGCTTGCCTTCCTAGCGAAGCTTCACAATGGGAAGCGTGAGCGCCTGAGCTGCTTGGTTTGTTGGCCCATGATCTAGACAGGCTTCTCCACGAAGTGTAGTGTTTCGTTTATTTGAAGGTCCTCTATAGGAACTTGTAAATCATGCACAACAAGACACTTTCTGAGGTTCGACACAGGAAAGTTGGGTGAACGTTGCTAAGTTCCTCCGATAGTTCGAGTCTGTAGGCCACTTTTCTGATCCTTTCTAGAATCTTAAAGGGTCCAACAAATCGAGGCGCAAGCTTTCCTTTCTTGCTGAATCTGACCACACCCTTCCAAGGTGATACCTTTAGGAGTACATGGTCTCCAACGTCAAATTCAAGGGGCTTGCGTCGTCTGTCGGCGTAACTTTTCTGACGATTCCGAGCTTTCAGCAGGTTGTCTCGAATTTGGAGGATTTTGTCTGTCGTTTCTTGCAGTAGCTCAGGGCCGGTTAATTGCGAGTGACTGATCTCGTGCCATACAATTGGCGATCGACATCTTCTCCCGTATAAAGCCTCAAACGGTGCCATTTGAATGGTGGAATGATAACTGTTATTATACGAGAATTCGACTAGCGGTAAGTATGCGTCCCAATTACCACCGAAATCTGTGACACAAGAGCGAAGCATGTCTTCCAAAGTTGTAACACCTCGAAAATTTGCGTCCTATAATGTATTGACACGTGTCATAAGCTTGAACGTGTTAATAAATACGATAGAGGGACTAAAGTTGACAAACATAGAAAGTATGTGAATTCGAGGGTTCAAAATGACAACAAGGGATAAATATACTTTACAGTAACCCTACATGATGCTCATACCTTCAAACGAATAAGTCATGGACAATACGGAACTAAATATGGAAGAAAGTGAGAGATTACAAACTACAGGGGTTAAAATGTGTCAACATGTTTAAGTTATACCTCTGATTGACCTTTTAGCAAACCCGAAGCTTTGTAACGGTAAATTATGCTCACTAGAATAAGTGATTAAAATTTCATAAAGTTCCGTTGCAAAATGAGAAAGTTATGATCGATTTCGTACATGAGGGGTTAAAAGCATCAACGTTGAAAGTTAAGACTTTTCGGGCAATAACAAGGTAAACAAGGACTTAGCATGATAGGTAAAAATCTAGGGGCCCTTGTAGGTAATTTGGAAGGGGTTAAAGTGCAAGAGATAAGTTAAGTTGACCTTTCGAAGAGCCAAGAGCCAACCTGCAAATAGTGAAAAGTTTGGAAATCAGATCAGAAGACCCACGCGGGGCGCGTAAGCCTGGTGAAAGTCTTACGCGGGCCGCCTGGCTTGCCCAGATGCAGAAACTTGTGACAGCAGCCTGTTTGAGCTCTTAACGACTTATGTTGCCTTTAAACACTTCCAAGAGCTTCCTAAACAACCCCTAGACATTTAGGGACACTTGTTAGTGATCAAACATCAATGGTAGACCTTGTTGTCAACAATCTATGAAGATATGAACACTATATAAAGCCCATTGTTGCACACTTTGATCATTCATTCATTCCATCATCTGCTGACCATTTCTGGAGCTCAAGACCTCCTTCTAAGCTTCCCTAGTCGTGCATAGGACCTTTGTAAGTATGCTTGACCTTTCCTTATTGAGTTTTCGCTTAGTTTTAGCTTAGAAGTCAAACCGTCGTAATTAACGGTTGACTTAACGATTAATCACTATTGGTCCAGTGATTAGTCGAATCAAAGGTAGTTATAAGTTGATAATCATGTGGGCTTTAAACCCTTATAAGGGCACCCTCTGATTCCCATTCTAACTAGATCAAATGTCGGGTCAAAGTTGTTTATAAAAAGTCAACAGAAGCTAAATTTTCGATTTAACGCATAAGTAGCAATGTAGAAGGCGTATAACCTATTTTATCACTTATATAACTCGGTAATGAGTTTAAGAACTGATCTAAGCTTGTTTGATCCGACAATTTTCTGTTTAGACCCGGTTCGGAACCGAAAGTCACAAAACTTTGGCTTTTACTTTGACTTCAGTTCTGACCCAATTTATTATGATTTAGATATGCCTTAGGACTCTCTTAGGACCAGGCTACATGATGGTATAACCCTCTGTGGCTGGTTCGTTGTTTGTCCGAGTCTTTTGTACATTTCCGTTATATGCTTAAAAGTTGACCATAATGCCCTTTTGACCTTAAAACGAGAATTTTGGACATGTGAAAGTACAATAACCTTGGTTACTGATTTCTAAACATGTCCCTAAAATTTCATGTCAATCCGAGGTCCAGAATAAGAGTTATGCTAAATAGCGCAATTAAGAAAACTTTTGTAATTAAACGGCGCACTTAGCATAAAGCCTATCTAAACCCAAATTTCGACACCAAACGTTTTACACGCTGATGTAAAATAATATTTTAAGATTTTTAAAGATTTTTAATTATTTTTAACCTGCTCATTGCCTACGGTTATGACCTCGATTCGGTAAATACCGAATATACCCTTTTCGGACATAAAATGAGTTCTACATAGTATTTTAACACGAATCCAATTGCTACTGATTTCAAATAATAAATAAAGTATTTTGAACTTTATAACCTGATCAGAAAACTCAGATTTCCTGTTTAACCCGGAAATCGCTTTTATAATCTTTAAAATGACCGAAATACCCCTACGGGGCGTATATTGGGGTTAAACTCGTTTTGGGCAAAATGGAAGATATCCTACTGATATCACAACATATTTGGAGCATATTGACTTAGGAAACCGTATAGGACTCATATGGTTACCCGATACGCCTCTTGCGCGTTCGGTTCGGTTTATGTAACTAGTTTGCATAAATTAGCCGAAACGGGTCAAACCTTATCATTTTTATCTCAAAATTCAGAATGTGTTTAGTTTACCCATATTATACAAATCTCCAAACTTGTCGGGTCTAAATCACATTCCAATCCGGTCTTCGCTTAATCATGCGTTTTGAACCGTAAACCTTTCCTTAAAACTAACCGGTCTAAGTTACGACTTAAATAAGACCCGTTAGGAATCTAATAGGTTAATAAAACCTTCGTTCCAGATTGAGACCCCCAGTAGAAGTACTTGCGCTTGCTGATTAGAATATACGGCTGAGTATAAATTGCTTTTGCTAGCTCAGGTAAATACTTTTATCTTATTTTCCCTATACGGGCTTGGGATACGGTGTTATAATAATACCGCTTGGTCGGGTATTGAATGTTTAGTCGTATTGTGATTAAATTATTAAGGTAACCCGCTTTAATCTGTATTGTCTGAAATAAAAGCCTTTAGGGGTTAATGACCATGTCCCGGATATCCCTGACATCATTGTATTATAAAATGGCCACGTCTTATGCACGAGGTGTAGGCATACCCCTGACAGTGCATAAGGGAAACGGTATCTCACTCTCTTGTGGGCCTATACTTGTGGCGTGTCTGTTAATCTTGACTCGATTTCTACATCGGGCCCTGAACGTACAACGAACATGTAAATCTGTATACAAGATTATAAAGATAATTGTCCCAAGTTATAAAAGATATGTTGTGCCTAGTGCATTTAAATCAATTTTATTAAACCTTTTCAAATGAGTCGGTTAATTGTATTTACCAGTGTAAACTGACGTATTTTCCAAAAAAGGTTAAGTGACAGGTACTGAACGTAATTGGCTGGAAGCTCAGGGCGTTAATAAGGAATCTTGCAAGTTCTAGATGCCTAAAGTCTGTTGAACAGTTTTCTTTTATTTGATCCGCCTGTGGATCCTTTACTTTCCGTTGTAATACTTTGACATTACTTTATATTCGGAATGTAATATATTTATCTTTTGCTTCCGCTTTGCATTTATATATTGTGTTGTTTGACTATGATGACATCAATTACGTCACGATACTCCCCACCGGGCCCACCGGTGATACGTGGAAATTCTGGGTGTGACAGGTTGGTATCAGAGCCAACATTGAGTGAATTAAACACTAGCCTTTTGTGTTTAATCTCAATGACACAGTAGCACATTCCTTAAAAACTTCTGAGTCTAGACTTAACATAGGAATACTCTCAATTCTAATCTGGAATTTATTGCTTCCAATTATTTTTATATATTGGATACGTCGTCAAGCGAAGAAGCTGTATTAGGATTTCTCCTCATCCGGAGCCATGAAATGCTGAACTTCGTACCACGACTAGGATAAAACGTGCATCCAGGGAGAAAACATTCAGAGATAAAGTGAAAACTCCTTTTTGCTGAAGATCGTATCTTTAATAAGTCCTTGTAAGGACATGTTTATCTTTTAGTCCCTTCATGGACAACATCATTACTTTCAAGTCCCGTTAGGGCAATTATGTACTCCTTTTATCATTTTGTATTAATATAATATATCAAATAAATCAAATTATTATCCCTTTTCATAATTGATCAACCAGTACATATATAGAAAGAATCTTAAAGGGTAAAACCTAGCTTGAATGTCATTAAAGACCTAGCTATGATGGAAAAACCTGTTTAAAAGAGATTCAGATTCTCGTTAACATCCGCAAACATGTTAACACTCCTGACAACAGTAATACGATAAAATTACACTTGTCATCTTTACTTTGGGAAATTCCAAACCCTTATCTAGCCTAGTAATTTAGAATCATGGCTTAAATCATCAAATGAAGATGATCATATTATAAACATCCATAGGTGATGAAGTGCCTACGGGCCAAACTTGTTGTCCGATATGACAACGACCGTGGTGGTCTTTGACCCCGTCTAAAGATGTTGGACTACGTCCAAGCATAATAGTTTGTATGATCAATACAATCCTGACTGATATCATCAAATGAAGATGGTCATATTATAAACATCCATAAGAGATGAAATGCCTATGGGCCATACTTACTGTCCTAAGGGACAAAAGACAGTTGAAGTCTTTGACTTTCTGTCAAGAAAAGGTAATGAAATACGTTCAAACCTTAATGCCTCGATTCTCTGAAATCATGGCTTATAAATTAAGACGGTCCTAGTGACTAGGCCTTCTATGCCACTTTAATATCCTTAATGTTTTATAACTAGGATAAATTATAATGAAGATACTAATTAAATATAACTGACAAATTAACCAATATGGTTCATATAACCATGGTTGATGAATCGTCAAAAATGATGAATCCATAATAACCTCTGAGTAAATAATTGTGATTATGTATGTAGCAATCAAGCTACATGGCTGGATCAGATGAGGTTAACAGTCACCAGAGGGAGAATAATGATGCTCCCAGAGTTAATATAACTGGTGTGGAACTGTAGGCATTAATAGATAATGCCGTTACACAAGCTCTCGACAGACAGTATGATGAATTAAGTGATACACACTCTAAGACTCTATCTGTGGCTCGCAGTAAGCCCCTTTCAAAATCACATGAGTCGAAGGAAGACGATGATCGTCACTCGTCAAATCAAAGGAGTGTCCCGTCTAGACAGGTGGTGCTTTATCAAGAGGCACCAGTTAAGACCTGCTCATATAAATATTTTGTCTCCTGCAAGCCCAGAGACTTCACAGGAGAAGAAGGAGCCATCGATTGCATGACGTGGCTCGATGAGATGGACACCGTTGTTGACATCAGTGGATGTGCAGAGCAAGACATTGTGAAGTTTGTTTCACAATCTTTTAAAGGAGAAGCTCTAGCTTGGTGGAGGTCACTGATCCAAGCTACGAGGAAGATCCCTTTGTACAACATGACTTGGGATCAGTTCGTTGCTCTTATCAAAGAAAATTACTGTCCTCAACATGAAGTTGAGAAAATTGAGACTGAATTCTTGACATTAGTCATGGAGAACTTAGATTGTCAAGCATACCTTAGAAGTTTCGATACTATGTCTCGATTGGTTCCTTACTTAATGAAGCCGGAACCAAAGCGTATAGCTCGCTTTATTGGGGGTCTAGCCCCAGAAATAAAGGCAAGTGTGAAAGCATCGAGACCTGCTACGTTCAGGTCAGCGGCCGACCTGCCGCTATCTCTTACACTCGATGTAGTCAGAAACAAGGCTGCCAAAGCCTCTGAAGATGGAAAGCGTAAAAGGGAGGATGAGGATTCTCATCGCTCCGGTAAGAAGACAAAGAGGAACTCTGAGGATAAGAAGAGTTCCGGGTTTAAGAAAGACAGCCAGCAGTCGGATGAGAAGACCAGGTGCGAAACCTGTAGGGAATACCACCTCGGGAAATGCAGATTTGAGTTTCAGCCTCTACCTTGTGGGATTTGCAAGTCTAAAGAACATAAAACCTTGGAATGCAAGAAGTTGAAGGATGCAACCTGCTACGGTTGCAACGAAAAGGGGCATATCAAGACTAACTGCCTTAGAAATCAGAAGAAGCCCGAAGAAGCCAAGAGAACAAACGCATGAGTCTTCAGGATGAACGCCTAGGAGATGGTGCAGTATGATAAATATATAGCAGGTACCTTTCCTTATCAAGTAGTTTATGCAGAAATTTGTTTGATGCTAGCACATATGATTCTATAATGAATGATAAATATTGAGAACTGTTGTCTCCGCCTGTTTAGGACTCCGGTCATTTAATGCGAGATGGAAATTGGCCGATGATACTTAAGAAAACGCTCCAACAAATCTTAGATTGATATTTTGTATCTATTAGGAATTACTCTTTTCTGTTACCCTTATGACAAGCTTTCATACTATCCAAAATTCATCAATATAATAAAGACAGATGTGACATTTTGATCCTCTGTCAAGAAGATGATGGATTAGGTCCAAGCCTTAAATGCCATTTAAGGTCTTTCATGACCTAGGCTAAACATAATGAATATATATTAAATAACATTCATTAAGAATGTTAAGTACTGTATTAGCCTGTATGGTCTATTAATTTCCATGGTTAGTATATGTTAAGGCCATCAGGATGAAGAATAGCAGTCGTTGGATTGCAACTAAGAAATTGTTTTAATGGTCTTAGGAATAAATATCGAGTATGGCAAACTCAGATAAGACAGCGGTTGATCGCGTTATGAATGATGCGACACATGCCAATGATACTACGATTGTGAGCCTTAGAATTTCCGAAGATGTTCTTCAAACAATGATAAACGCAGCTGTTGGGAAGGCTGTGAAGAAGGCTATGAAAAAGTTCAAGGAGCCCCATGCTACTTGCTCCAAATTTTATCTAGGACCACATTTCCTTACTCATAAGGAGGATCTTGTTCATGCCTCAAATGCAAAAGGTGAACTAAAAAGAAAAAGGGAGGAAAATAACTCCCAGAGCTCTATGAAGGAGAACAAACAAAAGCCTAACCAGAAACCAGTATGCAAGACCTGCAAGAAACACCATTATGGAAAGTGCAGGTTCGCACCGAAATCCCAATCACAACCAAGGGCTTGTGGGATCTGCAAATCAGGGGAACATAAAATGTTGGACTGCAAGGACATGGAGAATGCAGTCTGCTTCGGCTGTAATGAGAAAGGCCACATCAAGACCACGTGCCCTAAATATGTCAAAGGAAATGCGGCTAAAGAAGGAAAGCCTAAGAATGAAAACGCCTAAATACCTGAGCTAGTTCATAAATAATGGCCTCAGGTACATTCCCTAATTTTTTTATCAGAAATTTAAATGCTAAGAGTTTTTATTTTGGTTCGGATACCAATAAATCCTTCATAAAGGATAGGTATAGCAAGCTTTTAAAAACGTTTCATAAAAACGCTATATATTAAGCGTAAGGTAAAACCTACGGGTAGAAAATTCACAGGAACTATTCCTTCTATTCCTGTCAGAAATCTTCAATCATAAAGTCCTAATGTACTCTCTCTCCAAATAAAGTAAAACATCCTATAAAATTCATATCCCTTTGATCTCCATTGATTTTGAATACCAAATGGTATGACGAAAGCGCCATATGAGGATTTGTGTATCCTAATATGTTCCATAGATTGCTTCCATGCCTGATCAGTATGGGGGTTTAATGCATGGAACCACAAGGATATTCAAATAAGCATATGGTACCAAAGTCAACCCGTAGTGTTCAAAGAGGATATCTAGAAAATGGAAAATTTTTTAAGTAAGTGTCTTTGATTAAATCTGTGGACTCGTACATGAGTTACTCATTTGACACAAGCAAGGATGGATGAACTGGAGCCTGAGATTCGGAAAATCTCTGTAATCTCCTTGTATCTTGATTATCTTCTCCTAAGACTACCCTGTTTACCTCCCGAGAGGCGAGTAGAGTTAAGATTTATATCCCATTTAGGGCTGCATCATTATTATGAAATCTCCAAGACAGCTAGTACCATTATTGGAAAGGGTCGAAAACCCTGATTAAGTAAGTTTTGAAATAGAGGATTCATATAGCCTAACTCAATATTCCGAGAGTTCGGTATAATTAATTAAGTAAGATGGTTCATTCTGCTTATGCATTATTACCGCAACCCTAAATAGGCATCGATCAGGAAATTCCATCAACTGCCCAGGATCGTCGATTTGTTCGACTAATAACAAGGATTAGCTATTCCTTAAAATTTATTAAGCAGTGGTTGGAATAACCATCTCACCTTTAGATAAGCTTATCTATAATGGTTGATACATAAGCATCAAGGCTGCTCCTTTGGAGACCTTGTATAGATGAAATGTTAAACATCTATGGTTAGGACAATAGATTGGTAAGTCCACTTATCAGGACCTGAAAGTTGCATTGGGAACAACGAATAAGGTCATACAAATCCCCAATCATCTGTAAGAAGCCAATATTTGGCAGAAAATCAATGGACTAATGAAAATAGCGAACCTCCTAAATTCTTGATAAGGAATAAGGTTCAACAAGAGATATCACCCAGGAAGGGTGTGCCAAGTTGTTAAATTTTCAGGCTAGTTAAGCCCTGAATATATATAGAATCATTCGAAGGAAATCAAATGTATCAAGATCAAGTAGCTTATAAGCTAAAACCTATTTAAGAAGCTTGACGGAGCTCGCAATATACTGCACACTAGTGACTGAAGGATGTATTTCACCAATAAGTCAGGAAACACTATCACACAATGATATGCAGATTTATGATGTGATAAGCATCCTGTGTCGATTAAGGATCGACAGGATTAGAAGCCCCAAAAAGATACATGTACCTATTATAAAGGTCAATTGGAGTACCTTAGAGGCTCAAAGATACTGGGGAAGATTAAGCCCAATATAAGACAGAAAATACTTCCTTTACTTTAACAAATCTCGAGGTCAAGATTTCTTTTAAGGGGGTGAGGATGTAATACCTCGAAAATTTGCGTCCTATAATGTATTGACACGTGTCATAAGCTTGAACGTGTTAATAAATACGATAGAGGGACTAAAGTTGACAAACATAGAAAGTATGTGAATTCGAGGGTTCAAAATGACAACAAGGGGTAAATATACTTTATAGTAACCCTACATGATGCTCATACCTTCAAACGAATAAGTCATGGACCATACGGAACTAAATATGGAAGAAAGTAAGAGATTACAAACTACAGGGGTTAAAATGTGTCAACATGTTTAAGTTATACCTCTGATTGACCTTTTAGCAAACGCGATGCTTTGTAACCATAAATTATGCTCACTAGAATAAGTGATTAAAATTTCATAAAGTTCCGTTGTAAAATGAGAAAGTTATGATCGATTTCGTACATGAGGGGTTAAAAGCGTCAACGTTGAAAGTTAAGACTTTTCGGGTAATAACAAGGTAAACAAGGACTTAGCATGATAGGTAAAAGTCTAGGGGCCCTTTTAGATAATTTGGAAGGGGTCAAAGTGCAAGAGATAAGTTAAGTTGACCTTTCGAAGAGCCAAGAGCCAACCTGCAAATAGTGAAAAGTTTGGAAATCAGATCAGAAGGCCCACGCGGGGCGCGTAAGCCTGGTGAAAGTCTTACGCGGGCCGCCTGGCTTGCCCAGATGCAGAAACTTGTGACAGCAGCCTGTTTGAGCTCTTAACCGACTTATGTTGCCTTTAAACACTTCCAAGAGCTGCCTAAACAACCCCTAGACATTTAGGGACACTTATTAGTGATCAAACATCAATGGTAGACCTTGTTGTCAACAATCGATGAAGATATGAACACTATTTAAAGCCCATTGTCGCACACTTTGATCATTCATTCATTCCTTCATCTGCTGACCATTTCTGGAGCTCAAGACCTCCTTCTAAGCTTCCCTAGTCGTGCATAGGACCTTTGTAAGTATGCTTGACCTTTCCTTATTAAGTTTTCACTTAGTTTTAGCTTAGAAGTCAAACCGTCGTAATTAACGGTTGACTTAACGATTAATCAATATTGGTCCAGTGATTAGTCGAATCAAAGGTAGTTATAAGTTGATAATCATGTGGGCTTTAAACCCTTATAAGGGCACCCTCTGATTCCCATTCTAGCTAGATCAAATGTCGGGTCAAAGTTGTTTATAAAAAGTCAACAGAAGCTAAATTTTCGATTTAACGCATAAGTAGCAATGTAGAAGGCGTATAACCTATTTTTTTCACTCATATAACTCGGTAATGAGTTTAAGAACTGATCTAAGCTTGTTTGATCCGATAATTTTCTGTTTAGACCCGGTTCGGAACCGAAAGTCGCAAAACTTTGACTTTTACTTTGACTTCAGTTCTGACCCAATTTAGTATGATTTAGATATGCCTTAGGACTCTCTTAGGACCAGGCTACATGATGGTATAACCCTTTGTGGCTGGTTCGTTGTTTGTCCGAGTCGTTTGTACATTTCCGTTCTATGCTTAAAAGTTGACCATAATGCCCTTTTGACCTTAAAACGAGAATTTTGGACATGTGAAAGGACAATAACCTTGGTTACTGATTTCTAAACATGTCCCTAAAATTTCATGTCAATCCGAGGTCCAGAATAGGAGTTATGCTAAATAGCGTAATTAAGAAAACTTTTGTAATTAAATGGCGAACTTAGCATAAAGCCTATCTAAACCCAAATTTCGACACCAAACCTTTTACACGCTGATTTAAAATAATATTTTGAGATTTTTAAAGATTTTTAATTATTTTTAACCTGCTCATAGCCTACGGTTATGACCTCAATTCGGTAAATACCGAATATACCCTTTTCGGACATAAAATGAGTTCTACATAGTATTTTAACACGAATCCAATTGCTACTGATTTTAAATAATAAATAATTGAACTTTATAACCTGATCAGAAAACTCAGATTTCCTGTTTAACCCGGAAATCGCTTTTATAATCTTTAAAATGACCGAAATACCCCTACGGGGCGTATATTGGGGTTAAACTCGTTTTGGGCAAAATGGAAGATATCCTACTGATATCACAACATATTTGGAGCATATTGACTTAGGAAACCGTATAGGACTCATACGGTTACCCGATACGCCTCTTGCGCGTTCGGTTCGGTTTATGTAACTAGTTTGTATAAATTAGCCGAAACGGGTCAAACCTTATCATTTTTATCTCAAAATTCAGAATGTGTTTAGTTTACCCATATTATACAAGTCTCCAAACTTGTCGGGTCTAAATCACATTCCAATCCGGTCTTCGCTTAATCATGCGTTTTGAACCGTAAACCTTTCCTTAAAACTAACCGGTCTAAGTTACGACTTAAATAAGACCCGTTAGGAATCTAATAGGTTAATAAAACCTTCGTTCCAGATTGAGACCCCCAGTAGAAGTACTTGCGCTTGCTGATTAGAATATACGGCTGAGTATAAATTGCTTTTGCTAGCTCAGGTAAATACTTTTAACTTATTTTCCCTATACGGGCTTGGGATACGGTGTTATAATAATACCGCTTGGTCGGGTATTGAATGTTTAGTCGTATTGTGATTAAATTTTTGAGGTAACCCGCTTTAATTTGTATTGTTTGAAATAAAAGCCTTTAGGGGTTAATGACCATGTCCCGGATATCCCTGACATCATTGTATTATAAAATGGCCACGTCTTATGCACGAGGTGTAGGCATACCCCTGACAGTGCATAAGGGAAACGGTATCTCACTCTCTTGTGGGCCTATACTTGTGGCGTGTCTGTTAATCTTGACTCGATTTCTACATCGGGCCCTGAACGTACAACGAACATGTAAATCTGTATACAAGATTATAAAGATAATTGTCCCAAGTTATAAAAGATATGTTGTGCCTAGTGCATTCAAATCAATTTTATTAAACCTTTTCAAATGAGTCGGTTAATTGTATTTACCAGTGTAAACTGACGTATTTTCCAAAAAGGGTTAAGTGACAGGTACTGAACGTAATTGGCTGGAAGCTCAGGGCGTTAATAAGGAATCTTGCAAGTTCTAGATGCCTAAAGTCTGCTGAACAATTTTCTTTTATTTGATCCGCCTGTGGATCCTTTACTTTCCGTTGTAATACTTTGACATTACTTTATATTCGGAATGTAATATATTTATCTTTTGCTTCCGCTGTGCATTTATATATTGTGTTGTTTGACTATGATGACATCTATTACGTCACGATACTCTCCACCGGGCCCACCAGTGATACGTGGAAATTTGGGGTGTGACAAAATTACGGATCGTTATCTCAGTCTGACCGTCGGTTTGGGGATGAAAAGCGGTACTTAGATTAAGCGAAGTACCAAGAGCAGATTGAAACATTTCCCAAAGACACGAGGTAAACCGACCATCGCGGTCAGAGATGATGTCTTGAGGCATACCGTGTCGGCAGATAACTTCGTTTGTGTTGATTCGGGCTAATCTTTCTACCTTGTAGTCTTCCCGTATTGGCAGAAAATGAGCAGATTTGGTCAAACGGTCAACGACAACCCAGATGCTGTCATGACCTGATGGCGTGCGCGGAATCTTCGTTATGAAGTCCATGGCAATACTCTCCCATTTCCACATAGGGATTTCGGGTTGAACGAGCAAGCCAGAGGGTCTTTGATGTCCGGCCTTGACTTTCGAGAAAGTCAGGCATTTCGAAACATAGAGAGCGATATCCCTCTTCATCCCCGACCACCAGTACTTGTAGCGAAGGTCCTGGTACATTTTATCGGCAATGGGATGAATAAAATATCGGGACTTGTGGGCTTCGTCCATCAAAATCTGTCGTAAGTCGGTTCGTTTAGGGATCCAAATTCGGTCCAGATAATGGAATATCCCATTCGACTTATTCACTAGCTGGTCTCCATCGTGATGAATCCTTTCCTTCTTCAGAGTATGCTCGGTAAAACAAGCATGTTGGGCTTCGCGGATGAGAGTTTCGAGATAATGGTGGGCTTGAACATTATGAGCGCTATGCAAATAACTTCGTCTGCTGAGGGCGTCGGCAACGGCATTTGCTTTGCCAGGATGATAACGAATCTCACAGTCGTAATCGTTGAGAAGTTCTACCCATCGGCGTTGACGCATATTAAGTTCTTTTTGACTGAAGATGTGTTGTAGGATCCTATGGTCGGTGAAGACCGTACACTTTGTACCATAAAGGTAGTGTCGCCAAGTCTTCAACGCAAAAATAACTGCGCCTAGCTCGAGGTCGTGGGTTGTATAGTTCTTCTCGTGGATCTTGAGCTGACGAGACGCGTAAGCGATAACCTTGTCCCGTTGCATGAGAACACAACCAAGACCAAGGTTTAAGGCATCGCAATAGACAATGAAGTCGTCGTTTCCATCGGGTAAAGTAAGAACGGGAGCGTTGCAAAGCATGTACTTGAGGGTTCGAAAGGCAGTCTCTTGTTCAGTTCCCCAAACAAAAGGTTTGTCTTTATGCGTGAGAGAAGTAAGCGGCACGGCGATTTTACAGAATCCTTCGATAAACCGGCGATAATAGCTCGCTAATCCGAGAAAAGAATGGACTTCAGACGGGTTCTTAGGCGTAACCCAACTCTTAACAGCTTCAATCTTCGCGAGATCGACATAAATACCTTGACTATTAACTATGTGACCAAGGAATTGAACCTCCTCAATCCAGAATTCACACTTGGAGAACTTGGCATAGAGTCGATTCCCTTGGAGTAGCTCAAGAACCAAACGTAGATGCTGCGCGTGTTCGGCTTTCGACTTGGAATAAATCAGGATATCATCGATGAACACGATGACGAAACGGTCAAGAAATGGTTTACACACGCGATTCATCATATCCATGAAAACCGCGGGTGCGTTGGTTAAACCAAAAGGTATAACAATGAACTCATAGTGGCCATAACGGGTGCGAAAAGCAGTTTTGGGTATATCCTCCTCATGGATGCAAAGTTGGTGATAGCCTGAGCGTAGATCGATCTTCGAGAAACATGAAGCACCTTGTAACTGATCAAACAAATCGTCGATTCGAGGCAGAGGATAGCGATTCTTGATGGTTAGCTTATTCAATTCCCTGTAGTCGATGCACATCCTGAACGGCCCATCCTTCTTTTTGACGAAAAGGACTGGTGCACCCCAAGGAGAGGTGCTAGGGCGAATGAATCCTTTATTAAGAAATTCCTGGAGCTGACTTGAGAGTTCACGTATTTCAGACGGAGCGAGACGATAGGGTGCTTTAGCAACAGGATTAGCCCCAGGAATGAGGTCGATACGAAAGTCGATATCACGACTTGGCGGCAGACCTGGAAGATCATCGGGAAAAACATTCGGAAATTCACACACAACAGGGACATCACTTACTCCCAGATTACCTTTCTTTTCCTTCTCCGCTACTACGTTGTTGGCCAAGAAAGCTCTGTATTCCTTGCGGAGATACTTGCTAGCTTGGATACATGACATGAGCTTGAGACCTTTCGAAGCAGTTTCACCAAAAACACACAACAAATCACCATTAGCGAGCGAGAAGCAAATCATCTTATCGAAACACACAACTTCAGCACCATTCTCACGAAGAAAATCCATGCCTACTATGATGTCAAAACTTCCGAGCTGCTTCGAAATAAGGTCGATCGGAAAGATGTGATTGTTGAGTTCGAGAGTACAATCACGAAGAACAGAATTGATGGCGACGGTTCTTCCGGTGGCAACTTCGACATCGAATGACGAGGGTATATGGGCGCGCATACGATTTAGGAGCTTTTCGAATTCCAACGACACAAAACAGTTATCGGCTCCAGTATCAAATAAACACGAAGCATATATACCATTCACAAAGAACGTACCATTAACCACATTGTTGTCTGCTTGAGCTTGGCGGACATTGATGTTGAAGGTGCGTCCGCGTGGTGCTTGCTGTTTTTGCTGCTGCTGCTGCTGCTGTTGTTGTTGCTGCTGCTAAGGCTCTTGTTTAACCATCCTATTGGGACACATGTTCGCAAAGTGGTTGGGATCATGACATGCGAAGCACGCTCTAGCGTGGACTGCGGGTGCTGGAGCCGCTTGTTGTTGACCCTGAGGGGCAGTGAGAAGAGCTTGTTGAGCAGGAGCTGGAGTTGAGGCGTTGCGGGGGCCGATTCAACAATTGGCGGTGAAGTGGCCATACATATTGCAATGCACGCAATATCTGTAGGCTATACCCACCGGGTGATGATAAGTGCATGTCGGGCAGGCAGGATGAGGACTAGTATACGCACACTTTGCAGGCGGCGCATAGGTAACTGGTGCAGCTTGGCGGTGTTGTTGTTGTTGCTGAGCCGGTACTGCTTGAAGTGGAGCAGCGGTGGTGACAGCACGGTTCTTGTTGGCATTCTTCCTCTTGCGACAAGAGGACTTGGATGATTGAGGAGCAGCGGGGGCGGTTTCAGCGGCGGAGGCGGTTGTTGCTTGGTGCAGATTCTTCGAGGCTTTGTCCCAGACACCAGCCTTGACGCGCTTATCATTGATTTCAGCGGCGAGCAGATAAGTCTCCTCGATGGTAGTTGTCTTGGCCGCCTGAACAAAATCAGCCACACAATCCAGCAGAGCACGGATGTATTTCTTGATTGTGATCTCATGCGTCTTCACTTGGTCAGGACAGATGATACTGAGCTGCTTGAAGCGAGCATTCAGAGCTGCGTTATCTCCATCTTTCTGCTTGATATGCCAGAATTTGTCCTCCAGCTTTTGGCGTTCATGGGGAGGGCAGAACTCTTCCATCAAAATGTTCTTCAACTCATCCCACGTCAGCTCATAGGCTATGTCATTTCCGCGTTTGTTTCTCTCAGCCGTCCACCAGTCTAAAGCGCAGGACTGGAAGACGCCAGTAGTGTTCAGAGTACGGAGATTCTCAGGACATCCACCCTGGCGCAGGGTGACTTTGATAGAGTCAAACCATTGGAACATAGCCGTAGGGCCATCTTCGCCAGTAAACTCTTTTAGACCACAAGCTTTGAACTGCTTGAAACTAAAAGCAGTCTTCAGTGCAGCTGTTCGAGACTCTTCAGACGATTTGCTAGCGTTTTTGTTTAATTCACTGACGATCTGTGGGATGACTTTCGCGATCTGGTTAGCAACCAGTGAGGCGATGCGTTTGTCGTCATGCTTTCGGCGGGCGGCGCGTGAGTGAATTGATCCAAAGGACGATACTATCTGCAATAGGCAGTTCCATGGATTCAAAACGCTATTTCGATTAATCCTAGCATAGTCTAGAGAAAACACCAAAGCTACCATACATAAAGCACAGGAACACATATAATCACATAAACACGTAATCACCAATTCACATAGCACATAAATACATAGGCACATAAGGCACGCAGAACACATAGAGCACATAGAAGCCGTCAGAATACAGAAACCTATCATTCAAGGTCGCGCACGTTTGAGAATAGCGGTTGCGAGTACATAGCGTGTAGTATAGCATAGGCGTTGACATAATCATGCGATCACCAGCGATTTGTTAGCGTGTTGAGATAGATGTGCAGTGCGATTTGTGTGTATCAATTGAAGCGAACAGCGGAAAGCGAATAAATCACCAAACTTGAATTACGTAAACAGGAAAAAACTACATAAACACATAAAAGTCCACATAAAATCGACAAATATCAGAGTCAGCAGTTGCGGGCTCAGAATCATAACACATAAAATCAGCGAAATACGAGATTGAAATCGAATATGGATTGTCTCAGGCTTGATAGACATCGACTACCCAAAGTGGTTCGACTATTCACAAGGACTTTTAGCACACGCTTTGGCTTTTGAGACTATGCTCTTGCCTGGATTTGGGCGAATTGCATGCATCCTTCGAGCTTCAGTGTGACTTCAAGTCGTTGGAGTCCGTCGAGACTTTGGTGAGAGTTTTGTAGAACCAAAATAGGGGCGGAACAAGTCATCAAGGTTCGGGTTTCACCCCTGACTCAACAACTTCGCTTCTGTTTTGACAAGGTAGAGAAGAAAATCTGCGTTAAAGTGTGGACTTAACTCCTGATTCAACACAAATTCTCGTGTTTATAGATAAAAATGCGGGTCGAACAAGCGATCAAATTGAGAGTTTGCAATATTGGTCAGCGTATAAATCGTGTTTGCGTTGTGTGATTGATGTGATTTGAATATAGATAACGTATGTAACACCCAAAAGTGCGTAAAGCAAAAAGGGTTCGAGTATACTCACAGCGATGATGGATTGAAGGGAGCGCTAGAGTGAGTTTAGCCTGATTAGAACGATAGCATAAACGATAAGCGGCACGTAAAACAGTGTGATAAACGGCACTTTGCACCAAGTGTCGGATGGTAATCTGATCGGATGGCAATCTGATTAGATGGCCAGTCGATCGGGTGACAATACATTCGGATGGTCATCCGATCGGGTGACCATTCAATTGGATTGTTACCTCGTTTGGGATGGATGTGTTTGTGTATCATGGTTTACCTTTTGAAGTTTTCGTTGTAGCATTTTGAAAACAGAGAAGTTGTGACAACCCTCACCAAACCAGGTATCCGTACGACTTAATTAATATTTAATTACTGCTTAATTACTGTGCTTGCTTACAATTATGGATAAACTGCTACCTGAATACTGATACATGTACTTACTGGCATCATACTTTACTTGCTGTCACTCTATTATTTACATACAGAACTTTAGTGACAACCTTGATGCACAAAAGCACAGTAGCACAATGAACGGATAACCCATCTAACATGCTGATATAGCCAGCACCAGGCAGGCACTGCCTCTAAGGCCTGTGTGAGCCAGGAATAGATCACTACACTAGTAGAGAGTGTAGGGATATGAGGGTTGTAGAACTGCGTCACTAGGTATAAGTTATAGTGACCGGATGTGCCTAAAACGTACTTTATGTACAAAATTCTGCACTTAAAATAAAAATTCAGCATTTAGCTAACTAATAAAGTGCCAAAACATGGGAAAAATATTACTAGACACTTTCCAAAGTGTCGGGAATAAGTTGTGTCACTAAAAATAGTATTTACGACACTTTAAAGCTTTGTTAAGCACTTTAACGGATTAATATGAACCGTACAACCGGGCTTAACCCGGAACATAAAAATATTGCCATCAACACTGTTTTTCTTTTTCTGAGCCAGTTAGGGTCCCCGAATACCCTAACACCCGTTACAACTTACTACATGCTAATATCTAGTCTTAAGCTCCTAACTTAACATAACTATATCCTAATTATCTAGTTGAAATCGAACCAAAGACCCCCCCCCCCCTTGAACCGAAATTGTCCCCAAGGGGACACCCCTTGTCCTTTATAGAATAAAATAATCCTAAGTGTCTAATATCTTGACAACACTATAACCTTTGGGTAATTAAGATGAGAATTGTCTATAAGTATCAAGCTAGATCCATCATATTCACTCAACACATAACAAAATCACTCCTCTCTCTCCCTCCTTGCTCGTCACGGCCGAAGACACACACACCCAACCATCATCTTTTCGATTTCATACAAGTCATTCCAAGCATCTACAAGGGTTAAGGATCGCGTATAAGGAACCTCGGTGCACTCGGATTGCGAAGGACGCTTTTATCCACTTGATTTCCGACTAGTTTCTTCCCTAGCCTCGAGCTAGTAGTAAGTGACTCTAAACGCCTCCTTGATCTATTCTAAAGTGGTTAAAATGAACTTTGTCGGTTAAAAATCATGAACATACAAGATGACATACTAAAAGTTTAAAAAGATGATAAACATGTTGGATAAAAGCTATAGAGTTGTGTAAAACTTGTAAGACTTGTTTTATTGTGATTATTTAGTGTTGATCTATGTTAGTAGTAGCTCGGATCGTCATCTAACCCGGCTAAGTCATGTCTATGAAACATGACCTAGAATATGTTAAAGTATTAAAGGGGTTAAATGATGAACACTACTACATACCAAGCATGAATTGTGTAAAGACGATCTTTCTTATGAAATAGACTTGTAAACTAGTAGATCTACGGATCTACAAGTCGTATTTTCAAAGGACCAAGCGTCAAAAGAAATCATATTTTCTAAACCGGGTTTTACATGAACAAGAGTGATTTTTGTAAACACACAAGTGTGTAGACACTTGTGTAACACAAAGTTTTGACAAAAGAACTATTTTTGTAAATGTTGACCAGAAGTTGTGGAAATTTAATTTCTTTAAAAACGAGACTCTCAAGAAACCGAGTTGATTTATACAAAGATCCACTAAAAGTAATGGAAAGTTACTACATATTTTGGATAAACCACAAGTTCATGTATTTTTACGATTTATATCTATTTTGACAAGTTTGATGGTTTGAATATTGTTTATTGTTGATTTAGAAAATTGTTGTTTGAAATTATAAAAGAAAATGATACGCTTGAAAGCGTGGCCACCTCTAGTTACAGGGGAAACTCTGGCGAAATTTTTCCAAAAATCTAACACTTGGAAATATTTTTATCACAAGTGTTATAAATATATTTTTAACTTGTTTTTCCAAATAACTTCCGCCACGATTTTTATTACAAATTTTCTAAGTGTCGGAGGTGGGATTTTTCACAAAATAAAACTTGATAAATATATATTTAGTATATATTTTTCATAACAACACTTGTGAGATTTTTATGATTATTTTGTGAACTATACAAATATTATTTTTAGGGTAAAAATAATATTACCAAATATTAACGACTCCAAAATATTTCTAACGCCTTCACAATAAATATTAAGTTACAACGGTATTATTAATACCCCCGATCTTTAAACGTAACTTACGCATTTTCGGAAAAATACTAGTGAACGCGTATTTTGATAAGAGTATTATTTTGGGAAACATTATAAGGATTAAAATATAATATTTTTGGGAAAAATATTTATATTTTGGAAGTAAAGTATTTTTGATAAAGGATTAAAATATATTTTAAGTGAGACTTAATAATATATTACGAAAATTCACGAACGCACATGTATTAAAACCCCCATCCTTGGGAAGGAAAATATTTACCAAAATAATTACGAAGTGTACATACGGAATAGTTGTCTAACTATTTCCCAAAGACATTAAACCTTAAGCTAAGGCACGGCCGTCCGTCTAATAGAAGTTAGTACGTGTAGGTTGTCGCGCAGCAGATTGATCAGGAGATTTTCTTGATAGAGACGCACCACTGTGAGTTCATGTCCCCCTTTTCTCTTAACTGTTTTTCAGTTTTCTAAACTGCGGGGGTGAAATACATGTTACTATATTTACGAGTACTTTATACATGGTATGGTTAGCGTAAGGAGGGTTACTACTTAGATCATGTGAGTGGGTAGGCGCAACTTGAGGCCATTAATCCTCATTGTAGGACCAAGGGACAGTAGCGGTAGATCTATCTGGGTGTAGCGAGCCCAGCCCCAGGCCCAGCATAACGGACCTCAGGGTGACTTTGTACCCAACGCCAAATCCGCTAGGTTTGAGTCGTCCTACTTGCACATCACACATATCAATGGCCTTGCAAACCATTGGTGATCTCTTTTTCCTTATTTGCTACATACCAGGATTTTATACTTACAAAGGTTTTACATACTCACTTACACATGAACTCGCTCAACAATTTTGTTGATTTTTCCAACTTACATGTATTTCAGGGAACTAAAGATCTGGCGCGGTATGCTACGTTTTCCCGCTGCATAAGAGTTTCGAGGTCATCTAAGTTTAGGGGATGTGACTTTTACCTGGACGAGTCACAGTCCTTAAACTACATTTATTTCATGTTGGTGTTGTGTCTTTTAAACAATGTTTTTATGTTATCAGGTTGTAGTGTCCGTTGCATGAGTCAACGCCTTAAGACAATGTTGTGTTACTTATGTTTTAAAACTTAATTCAATGGATGATCTTGCATGGTTTTATTTTCATATAGCTTTGTTATGATTAAGCTATGGTATTAAGAAGTCACACCAAATTAACCACGCTTCCGCAAAGCAGGGTGTGACAGCTTGGTATCAGAGCTCTGATCATAGCGAACTAGGATTCCTTCTCGAGTCTAGACTATGATCACTAGGGCTCTCACGAAAACATTTTTACACTGCATATCACTTAAGTACAGATCCAAAACGTTTTTACAAACAAATGTTGAGCACATTTTATTTATTAATTATAGGCTCAGTCTGGGAGGCTGAGGCTCGGTCTGGGAGGCCGAGGCTCGGTCTGGGAGGCCGAGGTAGTTGTCTAGTGGGACTAGGGAGTCAGTCTGAGAGGCTGGGAGAATTGGCTAGTGGGACTAGGGAGTCAGTCTGAGAGGCTGGGAGAATTGGCTAGTGGGACTAGGAAGAGCAGTCTGGGAGGCTGGGAGGCTAGTGGGACTAGGAAGATCAGTCTGGGAGGCTGGGAGGCTAGTGGGACTAGGAGAACTGTTTGATTGCTTAATTGGTGACTAATGTGTTTATCTGATTGTATGATTGATTATTTGTGCATATTTGTGTTTATGTTACAGACACTATGGATTCATCAGGCACTGGTGAGTCAGACACTACGGGCCCTATGCCCATTGTATCAGACGACCGAGTATCATCGGAGCATGAGGTACACACTACAGATGTTACCAGCACGGATGAGGATGATTTCCAGCCCTTCGCGCTACCCGATGTTGCCGCCGAGCCCGCTGATTGCCCTTTTGCCGGGGATTTGCCGCTCTTGGAGATCCCTGCCCCTATACCTCTTGCCGCTTATCCTGCTCTTGATATGCTCCTTGACGTCGACGCTGACGACGACATCGATTGGTTGGACGACGAGCCACTAGAGGATGATGTTGAGGGCGAGGCCCTTATAGCCGACGGTGGTCTTTTGCTGCTCGCAGATGCTCCAGCTGAGGAGTCACCTGCTCACTCACCCGTCCCAGACACTTTCGAGTCTGTGGCCTCTGCACCATCACACACTCAGGGTGCGCAACACTATTCTCATACCTCAGATCCCGATAGAGCATCATCTTCTGCCCCTGCCCCGAGCTACGCCTTCGATCACGACATTGATGAGGGTTCTGACCATGTCTTTCCACCTGGGTTTGATCCGAACCAGGACATTGAGTTTATACACCTGGATCAGCCTATGGAGGACCCGGTTGCCCCAGTTGACCCTGCGTTTGCTGACCACGCAGATTTTGAGATGGAGTTCGATGACCCAGAGCCTGCCATGGCCCCCGAGCCGGTAGCCGCTCCTGACCCTGTGTTTGAGCATGACCCTATTCATGCTGGCGTACCCATTGTTGACCCTGTGATTGCTGCTCTACCCGTTGACGATCACCCTATTGTTGCTCCACTATTGGAGGGTGATTATGTTGTTGCTGCTGCTCAGGCTGATGCCCCTCTCATCGCTGACGTACCCGCTGAGCCTGTTGTTGTCTCTCCTCTTCCTGATCCTGTTCCTTTGGAGCCCGATCATGCGCTATTCGCGACCCATATTGATCCCCGTTATGCGTACACCCAGAATGGGTGGATTGATGCTGATGATGAGCTCCCACCTTTTCCCCCACATACCACCAATGCACATCACATGGATTTCCCTTTTTCGTTCGCTCAGTACACACCTCCAGCATGACCTGGGGAGGGTTCCTCGACTCATCCCTTCGGCCATGTGCCGACATCTGTCCCAGTTATACCACAGTTTTCTTCTGCTATTCCCCATGTTCCACCATTTTCTGTGCCACCATCCGACCCCTACCATCCTTTTCATATGGGATATTCTATTGAGGACATTCTTATGTCGTTTGTTGTCCAGCAGGAGGCACTCACACGGCGCATACAGGAGCTCGTGAGAGCACAGCCACCGTTGTGCCAGTGTCAGGGTCAGACGCACCCTGCTATTTCGCAACCCCCTCGACCGTTGTCACCGGACTCTACTGCACGTCTTTGGGCACTGGAGCAGCAGATGGCTTCCTGGTTGCGTTCCCAGCGAGCCATGGAGGAGGATTGGCTCCATTTGCGTCGTTTGTTCTATTCCCATTTTCCCCCCTCCTCCACCGCCATCAGTGTAGGGCTATTTAGTACAGCACGGGTGGACTTTGGTGAGAAGACGGCGATTGCTCTGATATATTGACACTGATTTGATATATTTTTGGACTGGGGTGATGTAGCCCTTAGTCGTTGATGTTGTATGTTACAGTTATGTACTTGTACACTTTACCATGTGGTCTCGATTTATGGCAATGCAATCGCAGTATTCTCATCATATATGATGTTTGATTGGTTATTTATGTTTTATGACATGGGATGTTGTGTGATGGATATATTTATAACATGGGATGTTGTGTGATTGATATAGTTGTAACATGGGATGTTATGTGATTGGTCTATTTATAACATGAGATGTTATGTACTATTACTATCATTATATACGTACGCTTTACTATGGCCTGACCCACGTGAACACATCGTTTAGAAGATGCCGCCGAGACGTCAAGCGCAAATGCCTACCAATGAGGCAGAGCTTCAGCAAGTCATCGCTGCTGCCATCGCACAGTACGCCGCCTCCCAAGGAGGGACTAGTGGAAGTAATTCTGGCAATACTGGCAACAACAATCCGCCTCATGGTAATACTAAGTCATTGAGACATACCATGATACAATTGGATATCTCTAGCAAGTTTGCTAATGCCATTCATATGTTGTAACGTATGTGCAGGGTGCACCTACAAGCAGTTCCTAGACTGCAAACCTGTAAACTTTGATGACACCGGAGGTGCTGTTGCCTTTGTTCGTTGGGCCGAGATGTCACACCCCCAAAATCCACCATGCGGAGTACTACCTCTTGGAGGCGTGACATGACCAGGATCGAGCCACCAATCATACTGAACCATGTATTTAAGTAATTAAAGCCAACCACAATACAATTGGTGACCGAAAGCTAGTTAACCAAGTTTTAATTTAAACAGCGGAAGCATAAACGTAAAGTCCAAAATATAAGTCCATAGTTTATAAGTTAAAGTTTCAAACGCAAGTTTAATAAGTTCATAAGGATTATATATTAAACACGGGACATAACCGTCCGTACACCACAACGACTCCTTCCTCGTGCAAGCTCCAAGCATTTAGCGACCTGTAAGGCATGTAACAACGAGTCAACAACAAAGTTGAGTGAATTCACAGTTGGTTGTTTAGTTATAGCATTCGTTTCGTAAATCATTTGCTAGTTTTGAAAACCATGTATCGTATGAGTTTGCATCGCGGTCTTTCTGACATGTTTGCGAAGATTAGTGGGGGTTTCCCATGTGTTACTAGACCACGCGTATCGACTGCTACGAAAATATAAGAGGTGCCCTAAGTCAATGTCTATCAGCATTGACCCTTTGCCCATAGTCCATTAGTACACGCCCGTCCGACTGGCACGGTGTGAGGTTTGTTAAACCTAATAGCGCTATTAACTAATGACCCGCTCGCCATAGGCCTCGGCGATTAAGTCGATAAATGAGGGACTTAAAGTGATAGAGTTGATGGTCTTATGATCGTGTACGTAGGTTTTACGTACGTGCCCTTCAATCCGAGGACAGTAAAAAGTAGTTTAATAGTAATGATAGTACAAGTAGTTAATCAATCCCATTCCCAAACCCCTGGGAATCCCATGCCTTAGAAAGAGTGTGAACTCACCTCGGTTTGCTCGGTTAGATTCTCAATATAGCTAACAGTCAAAGTCGGTCAATCACGTCCTAGTATAATTTACCAGTTAGTCATTTAGTGGCTTACAATTAGAACACAAAGTTCCTACACGTATCTATCACACAACATGCATCGTTTTAACGGTTTATGCCCCTCTAAGTTTCCCATCCATTCCCCACTCAAAATCAAATATACGATAATGCACATAACATATATAACATGTTAGATCATTCACGGATAGCATACTCGACATTTAGACACGCAAGTTACAACTTATCTCTATTCAGCATTTATATTCAAAACCGGCTGTTTTCGGACGTTTTAATAAAATAGTTAAATTTTTCCAAAAATTCCCATATTTTTACAGGATGTCCTAAACATTCCATATTTTATTGTGTAAAAATATCGGGGTCCGGTTCACTACCAACATTTTATAAAAAATCATATTCAGGACTGAACTCAGATTTATGTATTTCTGACCACAGTCCACGGAACAATTTATGAAAAATTCATCGAGTGTCCGATTTACGAAATTCCAGTGGGGTAATTACACATGCATCGGTTGTCATCTACTGTACAAATTTCATGGTCCGATTCATCACAAAACTCAGGTTATGACTGAAAGTACGACACCCATTTATTGCTGTCAAAATTCAGCTTAAGTTGCTGTTACAAATTAACACTTTAAAAATAGTAAACGAAGTCCAAAAATTACGATTCCGGTGCCATTAGAACCGTATTTCATAATATCACATTTTAGACTCAAAATATCAGTTTTTCGTTGAGTTTATGACCTGTTTACAGCCAACTGAAGTTGGCTGTAAAACTTGGACAGATTCTGATTTTCAGTGTTTAACCTTCTAAATCGTGTTCGATTGATTTCCGTTATCATGTTTAGTTATCACAACAACATCAAACATCAATATTAACTAACACATCATCAGATAATCACAACTATGCAAGATTCACAAGATTTACATGCATATCTTTTCTTTATCCATCATTAGACACTTATGTTCATGGACTTTGAGTTTTGTTCTTTAGTGTTCTTAACTTTCAACCATTATATCACCTATTAACCACCAAAAACAAGATCAAGATGATGATTAGAGACACTTACTACTAGCTCAAGGCTAGGGAAGAAACAAGGTATAAATGTGGTGGATAAAAGCAAGAGAATGAGGTCCTTCGCCTTCCGTTTGCACCAAGCTTCCTAATACGAGATCCTTAACACTTGTGTATGCTTGGAATTGGATGATCAAACTCGAACAATGGATGTAGGGGGAGGGGGTGTTCGGCCAAGATATAGAGAGGGAAAGAGAGAGTAGTTTGTTGGGTGATGAAGTGTGAAAGTTCTAATGTGTATCAAGAGTTACTTATAGACATTCATGAGATTAGTGTCCAAAGGATTATGTGCTATTTAGATATTAGACAACTTGATTAAAATAATAAAAAGAATTCAAGGTGTGTCCCCTTCTAGTTGGGGCCGATTTCAATGGTGGGGGGGGGGGGGTCTTGGTCCATATGTAACCAATAGTTAGATTATTTAGTTAGGTTAAATAGGTTGGTTAAGTAGTTAACTTGGTTAGTTGTGTGTTATGTTTTATGGCGGGTGTTAGGGTGTTCAGGGACCCTAACTGGCTCAGAAAAAGACAAATAATGTTAATGACAATATTTTTAGTGTTCCGGGTAAAGTTCGATTGTTCGGTTCGGTGTTGTTTCGTTAAAGTGTTTAATTAATCCGTAAGGTGTCATACATATATATTTTCGTAACGTTTTTAATTTTTAACATTGAGGAAAGCATACAAGACTATTTAGTAACTTTTCTGCATACTATTAGTATATTAACAAATACGTGTAAGCATATCACAGATATCAGAAAGCAGTTAAGTAATTCCACACAGTCGTCAAGCACATTAATTATTATTAATAACTTGTACGGAATACATGGGATTTTGAGGGTTGCCACATTCTCCCCCTGTTAAGAGAATTTCGTCCCGAAATTTAGTGCGTGGTTACTGAGGAAGCTAGTTAAGTTGCGTTGTTTTCCTGATTTTCCTGGGGTGTCACATCATCCCCCCGTTGATTTGGAATTTCGTCCCGAAATTCTGCGGTAGCTTCAGCCTCAGTAGTGGTTGCATTTTTCTTAAACAACTGGGGATACTTGAGTTTCATTTGGTCTTCTCGTTCCCAGGTATACTCTGGGCCACGACGGGAATTCCAACGAACTCGGACCAGAGGTGCATCTTGATCCGTAATCTCTACTGGTTCCTCAACGAATCGCAGCTTGTCGTCGATTGTGAGCTCTTTGAGAGGAACTATGAGGGTCTCATCTGACAGACACTTCTTCAGATTCGACACATGGAATACGTTGTGAACTCCACTGAGTTCTTCAGGTAGGTTCAGCCTGTAAGCGACTTTGCCAATTCTCTCAATGATCTCGAACGGTCCGACATAACGCGGGTTGAGCTTGCCCCGTTTGTCGAATCGGACTACACCTTTCCAAGGTGAGACTTTGAGTAGCACTCGATCCCCAACCTGGAACTCGAGTGGCTTTCTTCGCTTATCGGCATAGCTTTTCTGACGGTCACGAGCTGCCGTCATTCGCTGTCGTATCTGAGCAATCTTCTCGGTTGTATCTACTACAAGTTCTGGGCCAGTGATTTGACTGTCACCAACTTCTGCCCAACAGAGAGGTGATCGGCACTTGCATCCATACAATGCCTCGAACGGAGCGGCCTGGATGCTGGTGTGGTAGCTGTTGTTATATGAAAACTCCACTAACGGGAGATGCTTTTCCCAGCCGTTACCAAAATCGATTACACATGCCCTAAGCATGTCTTCAAGGGTTTGGATGGTGCGTTCAGATTGCCCATCCGTCTGTGGATGATAAGCGGTGCTCATATCTAATCGTGAGCCAAAAGACTTGTGCATAGCTTGCCACAGTTCAGAGGTGAAACGCGCGTCACGATCAGAAATGATGGAGGTTGGCACTCCGTGCCTTGATACCACTTCTTTTAGGTAGATGTCTGCTAGAGTAGAAAACTTATCCGTTTCTTTGATAGGCAGAAAATGTGCAGACTTGGTCAGTCGATCCACGATCACCCAAATGGCATCGTTTCCGCGTTGAGATCTGGGCAGACCAGTAACGAAATCCATGGAAATTTGCTCCCATTTCCATTTAGGTATCTCTGGTTGTTGGAATGGGCCTGATGGTTTCTGGTATTCGACCTTGACCCTGGCACAAGTCAAGCATTTACCGACGTAGGTTGCTATGCTGGCTTTCATACCAGGCCACCAGTATGTAGTCTTGAGATCGTGGTACATCTTGTCCGAACCAGGATGTACTGAGTAACGAGACTTATGCGCTTCATCCATCACAAGCTCGTGCAAGTCTCCATACAGCGGAACCCAGATGCGTCCGTTAACATAGTAGGCGCCGTTTTCTTTTTGTTCTAGTCGTTGCCTCGATCCTCGTAAGGACTCAGCCCTGATGTTCTCTGCCTTCAATGCTTCAACTTGAGCATCGCGATTCTGAGCGGGAAGCAGATTGGATGGTAAGCTGTAGCGCACGTACACGCCTAGGTATAGTATCCTTTCGACTGAGGGCGTCGGCCACAACATTGGCTTTGCCCGGATGATACTTGATAGCGCATTCGTAATCATTCAAGAGCTCTACCCATCGGCGTTGACGCATATTCAATTCCTTTTGCTTGAAGATATGCTCGAGACTCCTGTGGTCGGTGTAAATGGTGCACTTGGTACCGTACAGGTAATGTCTCCATATCTTAAGCGCGAAAACAACTGCTCCCAATTCCAAGTCGTGCGTAGTGTAGTTCCTTTCGTGAACCTTAAGTTGGCGCGATGCGTAGGCAATGACCTTGTCACGTTGCATCAACACACAACCAAGCCCTTGGATGGAAGCGTCGCAATAAACCACAAAATCATCTGTGCCTTCAGGCAATGAGAGGATAGGTGCGCTACAGAGTCTATCTTTCAAGTGCTGAAACGCGGACTCCTGTGCATTACCCCAACGATAGGTAACACTTTTCTGAGTCAGTGAAGTGAGAGGTTGCGCAATCTTTGAGAAATCTTTGATAAACCTCCTGTAATATCCTGCTAGACCTAAGAATTGGCGGATCTCTGTTGGTGTGCGGGGTGCAGGCCAATTCTTGATCGATTCAACCTTAGATGGATCCACATGAATCCCATCCTTGTTTACCACATGGCCCAGAAAATGGACTTCGCGAAGCCAGAAGTCACATTTCGAAAACTTGGCATACAACTGCTCTTTACGAAGTAGTTCCAGAATAAGCCTCAGGTGTTGCTCGTGTTCCTCCTGACTCTTAGAATAGATCAGGATGTCGTCGATGAAGACTATGACAAATTTATCCAAGTAAGGCTTGCACACTCGATTCATGAGGTCCATGAAAACCGCTGGTGCATTCGTCAGCCCGAATGGCATAACCAGAAACTCGTAATGGCCGTAACGAGTTCTGAATGCTGTTTTGGAGACGTCCTCCTCTCGGACTCTCAGCTGATGGTATCCCGATCTCAAGTCAATCTTAGAGTAATAACTCGACCCTTGCAACTGGTCGAACAAATCATCAATGCGTGGAAGAGGATAACGATTCTTCATGGTCACCTTGTTGAGCTCGCGGTAGTCAATACACATCCTGAAGGTACCGTCTTTCTTCTTTACGAACAACACTGGAGCTCCCCATGGCGAAGAGCTAGGACGTATAAAACCCTTTTCCAGAAGTTCTTGTAGTTGCGTAGACAGTTCTTCGAGTTCTGATGGAGCAAGTCGATAAGGCGCACGAGCTATTGGTGCTGCTCCAGGAGCTAGCTTGATTTGAAACTCGACTTGTCGATGAGGCGGAAGCCCAGGTAATTCCTCAGGAAATACCTCGGGAAAGTCGCGTACAATAGGAATGTCTTCTATCTTCCTTTCTTCCGCGGATGCCTCAGTAACGAGGGCTAGGATAGCGGTATGGCCCTTCCGTAAACACTTCTGGGCTTTAAGGAAAGAGATGATGCCTACAACAGCACCACTCTTGTCGCCACGAATCACGAGGGGTTCTTTACCAGGGCGAGGGATGCGGACGATTTTTTCCTTGCAAATAATCTCCGCTTGGTGTTGAGATAACCAATCCATCCCAATGACAACGTCAAAACTACCCAGAACGATAGGAATGAGGTTGATAGAAAAGGTCTGATCGGCAAGGACAAGCTTGCAACCTTTAACTATATGTGTAGCTTCTAAACTTTTGCCATTTGCTATTTCTACCGTGTGCTTGGTGTTCAAAAGTGTTGGAGTGCGCTTAAGCATTTGGCTAACTTTTAAGGACACGTAGCTAGTATCGGCACCCGAATCAAATAAAACAGTAACAAAGAAATCATCCAGAAGAAACTTACCCATCACAACATTGGGATCATTCCTTGCATCACCCTGACCAATCACGAAAGCACGACCTCTTGCTCCATTACCATTGTTGTTATCCCCGTTGTTACCTCCATTGTTGTTCCCGTTTCCCGGGTTGTTGTTGTTGTTCTGATTTTGGTTAAGCTGGGGACAGTTCTTCTTAAAGTGGCCTTTAGCGCCACACTGAAAACATCCCCTGTTGCCCTGTTGTTGTTGTTGATTTTGCGGTGCTTGCTGTTGCTGCTGGCAATTCTGATTTGCAGGCCGTGAGCTCCTGCAACCCTTGGCTTCATGACCCATCTTGAGACACCTCTGACAACGTCCTTTGTTGCATTGACCACTATGGTGTCTGTTACATTTGTTGCACTTCGGGTGGTTTCCTCGATACCCACCCTGTCCTTGATTACCGGAGGATTGCTGACCAGGACTCTGGTAGCCATCAGTCTTTCTCTGCTGAGACTGAACCGAAGCAGAACCCTTACTGGAGTTTTCATCCCATTTTCGCTTGTTGTCGTTGGGAGCATCAGAAGTAGTGGCACTAATACGTTTGGGCAGTTTGTTCTGCTCAACCGCCTGATTAGTGAGACGATGAGCCAACTTGACGATTTGTTGTATAGTGCCAAGGTTAGCTGAGGTTACGTGGCTTTGAATTTCTGGCACCAAGCCCTTAAGGTACAACTCAATGCGTTTGTAAGGAGGGTCCACCATAGTAGGACACAGGATGGCCAGTTCGTTTGACCTCTTAGTATACGCCTCAATCTCAGACCCCATCATATTCAGATTGAAAAATTCCACCTCTAGCTTGTGGATGTCGTCTCGACTGCAATACTCTTCTCTAATCAGTTCTTTGAAGCCGTTCCATGGGGTGGCGTTAGCAACCGCCAACCCAAGCAATTGGACCTGTGCTTTCCACCAGGTTAACGCAGCTCCTTCGAGTGTTCCAGTAGCATACTTCACCTTACGATCTTCCGGGCAATCACACATCTCGAAAACAGACTCGAGCTTCTCGAACCAGTGAAGAAGGCCTACAGCACCTTCTGTGCCGCTGAAAGTGCTAGGTCGGCAATCCATGAAGGTTTTGAATGTGCACACAGGAGGCTGAGCATGTTGACCTATGGTGCGAGAATAAATGACAAGGTTAAGCACGAGGGTAGGTTTGCGAAGGTAAGATCTAAACGTCCTAAGATAGGTCGAAGTAGCAGGTTATACCTCCTGCAGGAACAGCTGCGAGTGCCTCGGCAACTCGTTCGTTGATCAGAGCCGTCAACTGGGCTTGAGTAAGGTTGATACGTCCTCCGCGTCCGCTCATGATCTTCATCACGAAGCAACGTAAGTGAGAAAAGTGTCGTGAAAGTGCGTAAGTGTGGGACGACAGTAGAGAGTAAGCACACAAGGTTCAAGTAGCAGTTATCACGTTAACTAATGCACAGTGTGAGCTATCTAACCAACAATATAACATAAATCATACCACCTATTGTGTTGAGTCTTGCACGTGGACGCGTCGTTGTGGATCGTTGAGCACTGTACAGGTTATAGTCTGGTTTTATCAAAATCTTTTCACTTTTTAAAACCAAGTTCACTATAACCAATGGCTCTGATACCAATCTGTCACACCCCCAAAATCCACCATGCGGAGTACTACCGCTTGGAGGCGTGACATGACCAGGATCGAGCCACCAATCAAACTGAACCATGTATTTAAGTAATTAAAGCCAACCACAATACAATTGGTGACCGAAAGCTAGTTAACCAAGTTTTAATTTAAACAGCGGAAGCATAAACGTAAAGTCCAAAATATAAGTCCATAGTTTATAAGTTAAAGTTTCAAACGCAAGTTTAATAAGTTCATAAGGATTATATATTAAACACGGGACATAACCGTCCGTACACCACAACGACTCCTTCCTCGTGCAAGCTCCAAGCATTTAGCGACCTGTAAGGCATGTAACAACGAGTCAACAACAAAGTTGAGTGAATTCACAGTTGGTTGTTTAGTTATGGCATTCGTTTCGTAAATCATTTGCTAGTTTTGAAAACCATGTATCGTATGAGTTTGCATCGCGGTCTTTCTGACATGTTTGCGAAGATTAGTGGGGGTTTCCCATGTGTTACTAGACCACGCGTATCGACTGCTACGAAAATATAAGAGGTGCCCTAAGTCAATGTCTATCAGCATTGACCCTTTGCCCATAGTCCATTAGTACACGCCCGTCCGACTGGCACGGTGTGAGGTTTGTTAAACCTAATAGCTCTATTAACTAATGACCCGCTCGCCATAGGCCTCGGCGATTAAGTCGATAAATGAGGGACTTAAAGTGATAGAGTTGATGGTCTTATGATCGTGTACGTAGGTTTTACGTACGTGCCCTTCAATCCGAGGACAGTAAAAAGTAGTTTAATAGTAATGATAGTACAAGTAGTTAATCAATCCCATTCCCAAACCCCTGGGAATCCCATGCCTTAGAAAGAGTGTGAACTCACCTCGGTTTGCTCGGTTAGATTCTCAATATAGCTAACAGTCAAAGTCGGTCAATCACGTCCTAGTATAATTTACCAGTTAGTCATTTAGTGGCTTACAATTAGAACACAAAGTTCCTACACGTATCTATCACACAACATGCATCGTTTTAACGGTTTATGCCCCTCTAAGTTTCCCATCCATTCCCCACTCAAAATCAAATATACGATAATGCACATAACATATATAACATGTTAGATCATTCACGGATAGCATACTCGACATTTAGACACGCAAGTTACAACTTATCTCTATTCAGCATTTATATTCAAAACCGGCTGTTTTCGGACGTTTTAATAAAATAGTTAAATTTTTCCAAAAATTCCCATATTTTTACAGGATGTCCTAAACATTCCATATTTTATTGTGTAAAAATATCGGGTCCGGTTCACTACCAACATTTTATAAAAAATCATATTCAGGACTGAACTCAGATTTATGTATTTCTGACCACAGTCCACGGAACAATTTATTAAAAATTCATCGAGTGTCCGATTTACGAAATTCCAGTGGGGTAATTACACATGCATCGGTTGTCATCTACTGTACAAATTTCATGGTCCGATTCATCACAAAACTCAGGTTATGACTGAAAGTACGACACCCATTTATTGCTGTCAAAATTCAGCTTAAGTTGCTGTTACAAATTAACACTTTAAAAATAGTAAACGAAGTCCAAAAATTACGATTCCGGTGCCATTAGAACCGTATTTCATAATATCACATTTTAGACTCAAAATATCAGTTTTTCGTTGAGTTTATGACCTGTTTACAGCCAACTGAAGTTGGCTGTAAAACTTGGACAGATTCTGATTTTCAGTGTTTAACCTTCTAAATCGTGTTCGATTGATTTCCGTTATCATGTTTAGTTATCACAACAACATCAAACATCAATATTAACTAACACATCATCAGATAATCACAACTATGCAAGATTCACAAGATTTACATGCATATCTTTTCTTTATCCATCATTAGACACTTATGTTCATGGACTTTGAGTTTTGTTCTTTAGTGTTCTTAACTTTCAACCATTATATCACCTATTAACCACCAAAAACAAGATCAAGATGATGATTAGAGACACTTACTACTAGCTCAAGGCTAGGGAAGAAACAAGGTATAAATGTGGTGGATAAAAGCAAGAGAATGAGGTCCTTCGCCTTCCGTTTGCACCAAGCTTCCTAATATGAGATCCTTAACACTTGTGTATGCTTGGAATTGGATGATCAAACTCGAACAATGGATGTAGGGGGAGGGGGTGTTCGGCCGAGATATAGAGAGGGAAAGAGAGAGTAGTTTGTTGGGTGATGAAGTGTGAAAGTTCTAATGTGTATCAAGAGTTACTTATAGACATTCATGAGATTAGTGTCCAAAGGATTATGTGCTATTAAGTATTAGACAACTTGATTAAAATAATAAATAGAATTCAAGGTGTGTCCCCTTCTAGTTGGGGCCGATTTCAATGGGGGGGGGGTCTTGGTCCATATGTAACCAATAGTTAGATTATTTAGTTAGGTTAAATAGGTTGGTTAAGTAGTTAACTTGGTTAGTTGTGTGTTATGTTTTATGGCGGGTGTTAGGGTGTTCAGGGACCCTAACTGGCTCAGAAAAAGACAAATAATGTTAATGACAATATTTTTAGTGTTCCGGGTAAAGTTCGATTGTTCGGTTCGGTGTTGTTTCGTTAAAGTGTTTAATTAATCCGTAAGGTGTCATACATATATATTTTCGTAACGTTTTTAATTTTTAACATTGAGGAAAGCATACAAGACTATTTAGTAACTTTTCTGCATACTATTAGTATATTAACAAATACGTGTAAGCATATCACAGATATCAGAAAGCAGTTAAGTAATTCCACACAGTCGTCAAGCACATTAATTATTATTAATAACTCGTACGGAATACATGGGATTTTGAGGGTTGCCACATTCTCCCCCTGTTAAGAGAATTTCGTCCCGAAATTTAGTGCATGGTTACTGAGGAAGCTAGTTAAGTTGCGTTGTTTTCCTGATTTTCCTGGGGTGTCACACGAGAAGACAGAGTCAGTTCTCCGCATGAGCAAATGCACTCCAGACCAACAAGTTACTTACATCTCTGGGCTATTCTTGGACGGAGCCCTGTCCTGGTGGAATTTACAAGTCCAGACACTTGGTGAAGCCGCTGCATACGCAATGACATGGAACGAGCTGAAGGAGATCATGTGTCGAAAGTATTGCTCTCACGCTGAAATTAAAAGGTTGGAAACTGAATTTTGGCATTTGAAGATGGAAGGTCCGAAAATCGCAGAGTATGTTCAGAGGTTTCACGACCTGTCACATGTGGTACCGTATATGGTCACACCAGAATTCAAGCGGATTAAGCGTTTCATTTGGGGTTTAGTTCCTCAAATCATAAGTATGGTGACTTCTTCAAAGCCGGCAACAATCACTGAGGCAATTGATCTGAGCGTGGCTCTCACTGAGGAGGCTATCCGCCTAAACAAGTTTTCTGATGCTGAGCCAAAGAAGAAAGAGACTCATGTCGAGTCGTCCGGGGGTAACAAAAGAAAGTTCTCGAACTTCAAACAAGGCACCAGTGGGGTTGTTAAGAAAGGAGAACCAAGTGCACCAGTCCAAGCTACAACTGGTACTGGAAGGAAAGGAAAGGGATATATGGGTACCCATCCCAAATGCAACACCTGCCAGCGTCACCACTCAGGCCGATGTGGTTTAAAAGTATGTGAAGCTTGTGGAAAGACTGGTCACTCGAAGGATTCTTGTTGGGCTACTGTTGGCCGGGGAGGCCAAGTAGGATTTGGGAATAGAAACAATAATCGGGGTGGAAATGAAAATCGCCCACAAGGAAACAATGGAGCGAATGAGAATCGAGGCAACAATGCGAATCAGGTTGGTAATGCGAACCGAAACAACAACAATCAAGCTGGGAATGGAGGTGGAAACGGGCAAAGACCAGGATGCTTTAACTGTGGTGATATTGGGCACTTTAAGAGGAACTGCCCAGAATTGAACCAAGCCCGTGGAAGTGTTTTTAATATCAAAGCAAGGGAAGCGCGCCAGGATCCCAATGTCGTTACTGGTACGTTCCCTGTAAACCAACGCTTTGCATCCGTTTTATTTAATACTGGCGCCGATTATAGCTTTGTATCATTAGAGTTTAAGAATATGCTTGGGTTAGCCGCTAGTAACTTAGATATCCCCTACTCAATCGGATTGGCTAATGGAAAGTTGGTTGAAGCCAATGAAGTTGTCAGAGGTTATGTAATCGAATTGGGAGAGCGTGAGTTTGCTTTGGATCTACTACCAGTCCAGCTGGGGAGCTTCGACGTGGTGGTAGGAATGGATTGGTTATTAGGCAACAAGGCAGAAATTGTTTGTCACGAAAAGGTCGTTCGCATCCCAACAGAAGATGGTGAGGCAATTGTGGTTCATGGAGAGAAGCGTGATACGCCTTTAAGAATTATCAGCTGCTTGAAAGCGCGAAAGTGTTTGCAAAAGGGATGTGCTGCCTTCCTGGCACACATTGTAGACAAGAAAGCTGCTGAGCTGAAAATCGAAGACATCCCTGTCGTGAGGGAATATCCAGAAGTCTTCCAAGAAGACTTTCCTGGATTGCCACCTCAGAGGCAAGTGGAGTTCCGCATCGACTTAGTTCCAGGCGCCGCGCCTGTGGCTAAGGCACCTTATCGACTTGCCCCATCTGAGACGCAAGAACTGTCGACACAACTTCAGGAGTTGTTAGACAAGGGATTCATCAGACCAAGATTCTCACCTTGGGGAGCTCCGGTCCTGTTTGTCAAGAAGAAGGACGGCAGTTTTCGAATGTGTATCGACTACCAGGAGTTAAATAAGCTGACGATCAAGAATTGGTACCCTCTGCCAAGGATTGATGATCTATTCGACCAACTGCAAGGTTCAAGCTTTTACTCGAAGATCGATTTGCGATCTGGATACCATCAGTTAAGGATACAAGAGGAAAGTATCCCGAAGACAGCCTTCAGAACTCGTTATGGACACTACGAGTTCCTAGTTATGCCGTTTGGGTTAACAAACGCACCTGCTGTTTTCATGGATTTAATGAACAGAGTTTGCAAGCCGTATCTCGATAAGTTCGTGATTGTGTTTATCAACGACATTTTGATTTACTCAAAGACGAAGGCTGAGCACGAGCAGCATCTAAGAGCTATTTTGGAGCTGCTGAAGAAGGAACAGTTGTATGCCAAATTCTCTAAGTGCGAATTTTGGCTACGTGAAGTCCAATTCCTTGGACATGTGGTAAATGGAGATGGAATTCATGTGGATCCCACCAAGATCGAAGCGATCAAGAATTGGGAAACCCCAAGACGCCAATCGAGATTCGACAATTCTTGGGTTTGGCTGGCTACTATCGAAGGTTCATTGAGGATTTTTCAAAGATCGCTCAACCATTGACGCTCCTCACACAAAAAGATAAGAAGTTTGATTGGGGAATCAAACAGGAAGAAGCGTTCCAGCTATTGAAAGATAAGCTCTGCAATGCGCCAATCTTAGCACTATCAGAAGGTACCGAGGATTTCGTGGTATACTGTGACGCCTCGCGTCAAGGATTGGGTTGCGTGTTGATGCAACGCCAAAAGGTTATAGCTTACGCATCGCGTCAACTGAAGATACACGAAAAGAACTATACCACGCATGATTTGGAGCTCGGCGCAGTGGTATTTGCTTTAAAGATCAGGAGACACTACCTATATGGTACAAAGTGTACAATCTTCACAGATCATAAGAGCCTACAACACATATTCAACCAGAAGGAGTTGAATATGAGACAAAGACGATGGGTTGAGTTGTTGAACGATTACGACTGCGAGATAAAGTATCATCCAGGGAAGGCGAATGTGGTCGCCGACGCCCTAAGTTGAAAAGAAAGGATTAAGCCCATAAGGTTAGGGCTTCAGAAATGATTATCCAAACCGATCTTTCCTTGCGCATTCGTGCCGCGCAGAAAGAAGCTCTTAAGGAAAGAAACCTTGAAGAAGAATATCTCCGTGGGATGGAGAAGCAATTGGTGCCAAACGAGGAAGGAACGTTATGTTTCATGAAAAGGATTTGGGTTCCTTTGTTCGGTGATTTGAGAGAAGTTATTTTTGATGAGGCACACAAATCGCGGTACTCTCTCCATCCAGGAGCGGATAAGATGTACCAGGATCTTAAAGATTACTATTGGTGGCCTAGGATGAAAGGCGACATTGCTGTTTACGTGAGCAAGTGTTTAACGTGTGCTAAAGTGAAAGCTGAATACCAGAAGCCTTCGGGACTTCTGCAACAACCTGAAATTCCCAAATGGAAATGGGAACAAATTTCCATGGATTTTATAACGAAGTTTCCAAGAACGCCAAAGGGTCATGACACTATTTGGGTAATAGTGGACCGATTAACGAAGTCTGCGCACTTCTTACCTATCAGAGAAAAGGATAATACGAGCAAGTTGGCTGAAATTTATATGAGAGAAATCGTTACGCGCCATGGAGTACCTCTCTCGATCATCTCGGATAGAGACGGAAGGTTCGTATCAAGGATATGGCAATCCTTCAAAGAAGCTTTTAGCTCACAATTGAATCTGAGCACTGCATTTCACCCACAGACCGACGGACAAAGCGAGCGATACAAACATTGGAGGATATGCTGAGAGTATGTGTTATGGATTTGGGCGGTAGCTGGGATAAACATTTGCCATTGGTCGAATTTTCATACAACAACAACTACCACACCAGTATTGGTGTCGTGCCATTTGAAGCTTTATATGGCCGCAAGTGCAGATCACCGCTTTGTTGGTCTGATGCAGGAGATAGACAATTGGTTGGTCCTGATGTGGTACAGGAAACCACAGACAAAATTGCACAGATCCGAGATCGCATCAAGGCGGCTCGTGATCGTCAGAAATGTTATGCGGACCGAAGAAGGAAACCTCTGGAATTTGAGGTAGGTGATATGGTTTTGTTGAAAGTATCACCCTGGAAGGGTGTGGCACGCTTCGGAAAGCGTGGAAAGTTGAATCCGCGGTATATTGGTTCGTTCAAAATTTTGGAAAGAATTGGGTTAGTAGCATACAAGTTGGATCTACCTGCTGAACTGAATGGTGTTCACGATACATTTCATGTATCAAATCTGAAGAAAAGTCCAACTCAAGATACTGTTGTCATTCCCACAGACGAGATTCATATTGACGACACGCTCCATTTTGTCGAAGAACCGGTTGAGGTTACAGATTGGAAGATCAACAAAACCCGCCGAAGCAGTGTCAAGCTCGTCAAGGTTCGTTGGAATGCCAGGCATGGTCCTGAATACACCTGGGAGCGTGAGGACCGAATGAAAGAGAAGTACCCCCACTTATTTCCCAAGAACCCTGCATCTAGAAGCAGAACTTAAAATTTCGGGACGAAATTTTTCTAACGGGGGGAGAATGTGACAACCCTCACCAAACCAGGTATCCGTACGACTTAATTAATATTTAATTACTGCTTAATTACTGTGCTTGCTTACAATTATGGATAAACTGCTACCTGAATACCGATACATGTACTTACTGGCATCATACTTTACTTGCTGTCACTCTATTATTTACATACAGAACTTTAGTGACAACCTTGATGCACAAAAGCACAGTAGCACAATGAACGGATAACCCATCTAACATGCTGATATAGCCAGCACCAGGCAGGCACTGCCTCTAAGGCCTGTGTGAGCCGGGAATATATCACTACACTAGTAGAGAGTGTATGGATATGAGGGTTGTAGAACTGCGTCACTAGGTATAAGTTATAGTGACCGGATGTGTCTAAAACGTACTTTATGTACAAAATTCTGCACTTAAAATAAAAATTCAACATTTAGCTAACTAATAAAGTGCCAAAACATGGGAAAAATATTACTAGACACTTTCCAAAGTGTCGGGAATAAGTTGTGTCACTAAAAATAGTATTTACGACACTTTAAAGCTTTGTTAAGCACTTTAACGGATTAATATGAACCGTACAACCGGGCTTAACCCGGAACATAAAAATATTGCCATCAACACTGTTTTTCTTTTTCTTAGCCAGTTAGGGTCCCCGAATACCCTAACACCCATTACAACTTACTACATGCTAATATCTAGTCTTAAGCTCCTAACTTAACATAACTATATCCTAATTATCTAGTTGAAATCGAACCAAAGACCCCCCCCCCCCTTGAACCGAAATCGTCCCCAAGGGGACACCCTTGTCCTTTATAGATTAAAATAATCCTAAGTGTCTAATATCTTGACAACACTATAACCTTTGGGTAATTAAGATGAGAATTGTCTATAAGTATCAAGCTAGATCCATCATATTCACTCAACACATAACAAAATCACTCCTCTCTCTCCCTTCTTGCTCCTCACGGCCGAAGACACACACACCCATCCATCATCTTTTCGATTTCATACAAGTCATTCCAAGCATCTACAAGGGTTAAGGATCGCGTATAAGGAACCTCGGTGCACTCGGATTGCGAAGGACCTCACTACATTGCTTTTATCCACTTGATTTTCGACTAGTTTCTTCCCTAGCCTCGAGCTAGTAGTAAGTGACTCTAAACGCCTCCTTGATCTATTCTAAAGTGGTTAAAATGAACTTTGTCGGTTAAAAATCATGAACATACAAGATGACATACTAAAAGTTTACAAAGATGATAAACATGTTGGATAAAAGCTATAGAGTTGTGTAAAACTTGTAAGACTTGTTTTATTGTGATTATTTAGTGTTGATCTATGTTAGTAGTAGCTCGGATCGTCATCTAACCCGGCTAAGTCATGTCTATGAAACATGACCTAGAATATGTTAAAGTATTAAAGGGGTTAAATGATGAACACTACTACATACCAAGCATGAACTTGTGTAAAGACGATCTTTCTTATGAAATAGACTTGTAAACTAGTAGATCTACGGATCTACAAGTCGTATTTTCAAAGGACCAAGCGTCAAAAGAAATCATATTTTCTAAACCGGGTTTTACATGAACAAGAGTGATTTTTGTAAACACACAAGTGTGTAGACACTTGTGTAACACAAAGTTTTGACAAAAGAACTATTTTTGTAAATGTTGACAAGAAGTTGTGGAAATTTATTTTCTTTAAAAACGAGACTCTCAAGAAACCGAGTTGATTTATACAAAGATATTGGATAAACCACAAGTTCCTGTATTTTTGCGATTTATATCTATTTTGACAAGTTTGATGGTTTGAATATTGTTTATTGTTGATTTAGAAAATTGTTGTTTGAAATTATAAAAGAAAATGATACGCTTGAAAGCGTGGCCACCTCCAGTTACAGGGGAAACTCTGGCGAAATTTTTCCAAAAATCTAACACTTGGAAATATTTTTATCACAAGTGTTATAAATATATTTTTAACTTGTTTTTCCAAATAACTTTCGCCACGATTTTTATTACAAATTTTCTAAGTGTCGGAGGTGGGATTTTTCACAAAATAAAACTTGATAAATATATATTTAGTATATATTTTTCATAACAACACTTGTGAGATTTTTATGATTATTTTGTGAACTATACAAATATTATTTTTAGGGTAAAACTAATATTACCAAATATTAACGACTCCAAAATATTTCTAACGCCTTCACAATAAATATTAAGTTACAACGGTATTATTAATACCCCCCGATCTTTAAACGTAACTTACGCATTTTCGGAAAAATACTAGTGAACGCGTATTTTGACAAGAGTATTATTTTGGGAAAAATTATAAGGATTAAAATATAATATTTTTGGGAAAATATTTATATTTTGGAAGTAAAGTATTTTTGATAAAGGATTAAAATATATTTTAAGTGAGACTTAATAATATATTACGAAAATTCACGAACGCACATGTATTAAAACCCCCTTCCTTGGGAAGGAAAATATTTACCAAAATAATTACGAAGTGTACATACGAAATAGTTGTCTAACTATTTCCCAAAGACATTAAACCTTAAGCTAAGGCACGACCGTCCGTCTAATAGAAGTTAGTACGTGTGGGTCGTCGTGCAGCAGATTGATCAGGAGATTTTCTTGATAGAGACGTACCACTGTGAGTTCATGCCCCCCTTTTCTCTTAACTGTTTTTCAGTTTTCTAAACTGCGGGGGTGAAATACATGTTACTATATTTACGAGTACTTTATACATGGTATGGTTAGCGTAAGTAGGGTTACTACTTAGATCATGTGAGTGGGTAGGCGCAACTTGAGGCCATTAATCCTCATTGTAGGACCGAGGGACAGTAGCGGTAGATCTATCTGGGTGTAGCGAGCCCAGCCCCAGGCCCAGCATAACGGACCTTGGGGTGACTTTGTACCCAACGCCAAATCCGCTAGGTTTGAGTCTTCCTACTTGCACATCACACATATCAATGGCCTTGCAAACCATTGGTGATCTCTTTTTCCTTATTTGCTACATACCAGGATTTTATACTTACAAAGGTTTTACATACTCACTTACACATGAACTCGCTCAACAATTTTTGTTGATTTTTCCAACTTACATGTATTTCAGGGAACTAAAGATCTGGCGCGGTATGCTACGTTTTCCCGCTGCATAAGAGTTTCGAGGTCATCCAAGTTTAGGGGATGTGACTTTTACCTGGACGAGTCACAGTCCTTAAACTATGTTTATTTCATGTTGGTGTTGTGTCTTTTAAACAATGTTTTTATGTTATCAGGTTGTAGTGTCCGTTGCATGAGTCAACGCCTTAAGACAATGTTGTGTTACTTATGTTTTAAAACTTAATTCAATGGATGATCTTGCATGGTTTTATTTTCATATAGCTTTGTTATGATTAAGCTATGGTATTAAGAAGTCACACCAAATTAACCACGCTTCCGCAAAGCCTGGGTGTGACAGAAGTATCTCTACCCTTCAGGTCGATCGATCGAACGGCGGTTCGATCGGGTAACGATCCGATTGGTGGGACACTTAGTGAGAACAAGTTCACAGCAGTTTGTCACTCGATCGGATTGCAATCCGATCGGGTGGTAATCCGTATGGAACTAGTAATGCATTGAACATGTTGAAAATTGTTTAAGTGTTGGAGTTCAAAACATCACATGGTCGGGTGGTCGTTCGATCAGGTGGCAATCCGATCGGACGACAATCCATTCGACGTTTAAAACTTGAAATATTAAAATAATAGTTTAAGTGTAGGACCAAGGTGCAAGCCAATCGGGTGACTGTCCGATCGGGTGGCAATCCGATTGGACGGCTGCCCGATCGGACGGTAATCTGTCCCAGTCGACCTGATCGTCTTTACACTTGGTTGTTTTGATGTTTTGTAGTTTTGATCGAGATGATGTGATTCGTGTCAGACAATAGAAACTTCGTCCAGACGCGAGTGAACCGATCGGACAGGAACCACCCTAGTCTGACTAGTCAACTGTTCGGAACGACGTTTCATGTTTAACCCGAAATCAGTAGTCTCCTGGATAGAATTTAGATCTTGAACCGATACTTCACTAAGAAAGAGTAGAAGATCAGAACGAGCTCCGATTCTATCGGTTTTGAGTGCATTGAGTGTAAAGAGTTGAAAGAAAGTTTAAAACCATCCTTCAGTCCTCTTTTACCTTGAATATGTTCAGATCTATGCAAGATCTTTGTTTATTCATATGGAAGTCATTCAGATCTAAGTTGTTCTTGGTGGATTGAAGTCGAAACACGGAGTTCATAAGAATCCCATGATGACATCATCATATAACACCTCAAATCTAGTGATTTCTCGGTTAAAAGTTAAGATTCAAAAGACAGAAAGGTGAAGGAGTGCGTGTAGATCATAGAAGTACAAGATTTTAGGTTGAAAACTTACAAGAATTCATTCAGATCTAAGTTGTTCTTGGTGGATTGAAGTCGAAACATGGAGTTCATAAGAATCCCATGATGACATCATCATAGAACACCTCAAATCTAGTGATTTCTCGGTTAAAAGTTAAGATTCAAAAGATAGAAAGGTGAAGGAGTGCGTGTAGATCATAGAAGTACAATATTTTAGGTTGAAAACTTACAAGAATCGCGTGAAATCGGAAGAAATGTGGGCTGAAGCGAGCTGGTCGAACAAAGGAGCTGTCACATCACAATAATGTGACAGGTGGGTATTTATAGGGTTTCCCAAAAAGGAAAGTGGTGGAAGTGGCTGGTCGATCAGGTGGGTCACCGATCGGGTGGCTGTCCGATTGGGTGGCAATCCGATCGGGTGGCTGTCCGATTGGGTGGCAATCCGATCGGGTGGTAATCCGATCAGGTGGCCATCCGATCGAGCTGTCACTCGATCGAGTGGCTCCGACGGTTTGAGTTTTGGCGTTTTGTGTTGTGCGTTGGGTTTTGCGATGCGATAGAATTACCCATTAATCCCAACTACTATATCTAACATACAATCACTATAATTAACTTGCGTTTAGCGTTTGCGATTCGATTGCGATAGAGTTTCGATTGCGTTTCGATTAATCACCACATTATAAACATAAATAAACATGCACAAGTAACACATAATTAGCACACACACGTAAAACAAAATCCAGAACGCATAATTCGAGCTGCGAATGCGATTGCGATGCGATAAGCGATAGAGCGATAGAACATGCGATAAACAAGCGATAATTAACGATTAAACCTCGATTATTACAAGTACTCCGCATAATACAACTAATGCGATAAAACAAATTGATTACCTACAAGTCAAAGAAGTCAAAACAGGAATTGAGCAAGGAGTGACTGATCGCAATTTGCAATCTTTTCTTCCTTTGACTTCAATCTTGACTTTGACTTTGACTTTCGAAACACGGGGTGTTACACTAATAATCAATAAAAAGATAGATACAATCGAAGGCAGAAAATGATAACATATATTAACTTTACCAGTTGATAATGGCCGCACTTGATCTTGGTGGTTGATATCCTTAATCCAGAGTAGAATCTGAAGGGTTGATTAGAGTATAAAGCTTCAAACGAAATCGTTGATGGCATAGAAATTAGGGTTTCTGAAAAGTGACGGAGTACACATTGGGTTCGATGGCAGAAATTAGGGATGGATTCAATTTTGGATACCTGTAAATACTCAAATTATGTTTGATTAATTTTAGAGATGGATTCAATTTTGGATACCTGTAAATACTCAAATAATATTCAATCTGGATTTGAGAGAGATGTGGATTGACTTTATGGTTTGAATTTTGAATGTGGAGCCAGAATAATGTAGCTTATATATGTATTCAGTTTGAATTTTGAATCTAGAGCCAAAATTTTGAATGGGCAGTGGTTTTAATTGCAGAGGTTTGAATTTATAACATAGGTTGAATTTTGGAGATGGGCAGTGGCTTAATGGCAGATCTTTGGAATTTGAATGTGGGCCACCTTTGAATTTTAAAGTCTTTTAATATTAAGGTTTATGATGTAAAAATGACATAAGAAAAGCCTTGTTGGACAGCCTCTATGGCTGCCAACTAAGCTTTGCTTATGTCATTGAAGTTTCTCCTTTTATAGAAAGTATAGATTGTTCATCTAGTTTTCACTAGGTGAAGGGTATGGTTTTAACTTTTAAATTATGTGCAAGTAGTTATAACATACGCGTATAAAGGTTCATTCCCCATACTTGACCAAATAATTCATAGTAAATATTAGACTGTGCGTACAGATGGCAGGGTGTAGCCAATCAGCTTGTGCTAGACCCCATTTAGACAATTTCACTATGTCCAATCGTGCAGGGGACAAAAAGTACATCAGGACAGTGACGTGGAACCATTCAGGTTGCGTCGTTCACTGCTTCATTATCTTCACTCACAACTGATGTCAGATTTGACAACAAGGACAACCGTAAAGCCACGTGGCTCCACTCAAAGAGAGCCAGCGTCTCTTTTGTCACACCCCCAAAATCCACCTGCGGAGTATCACCGCTTGGGAGCGTGACTGACCAGGATCAAGCCACCAATCATATTGAACATGCATTTAATATTAAGTAAAAGAAATGAAAAACCATCCATTCAATACAAAAGGTGATTAACCAAACTCATCATTTCAAAATGTAGCGGAAGCATAGTAAATAAACCAGTAATAGTTAACAGTTTAAGTGTCTTAATAGTTCAACGGAAAAGCCACGATCCTTTTCCACAACGACCCGCTTCTCCAGTGCAAGCTCCGATGTACCTAGCGATCTGCAAGGCATGTAACAGAATGATCAACAAACTAGTTGAGCGAGTTCACAGGAAAAGTAATGCGTAAAAGTAAGTTCGTTTGTAACAGGTGGCTCTACTGGGCCGATTTCATGCTTTAATGGTGGTGGTGTTCCACGTTACTTGTGGTGGTGTTCCACGTTACTTGTGGTGGTGTTCCACGTTACTTGTGGTGGTGTTCCACGTTACTTGTGGTGGTGTTCCACGTTACTTGTGGTGGTGTTCCACGTTACTTGTGGTGGTGTTCCACGTTACTTAACCACTAGACTACTCGTAACTGTAGGTATCCTTCACAACCGAGGATAGTGATGTGGTAGTCTAGTCATTGTGTCAATAGAGTATCTAATCAACCTTTCAATCCCATTCCCAACACCCCGGGAATCCCATGCCTTGGTAAGAGTGTGAACTCACCTTGGTTTGCTCGGTATGCTAGGGTATGCACTCACAAGTAATTAATCAAGTCCTATCGTATGCACGTATAACAAATCAGTTCATGTTCACAATGATACGCATGCAATCTAATGTTCACATAACAGTCAATTTGCATATCGGCACAACACGTATCATTTCACATTTAATCATCAGCTAGTGTACACGCATACAAATGTTAACATTCATCACCAAGCATGGCATGTCAAATAGATCAAGCATACATTCCATCATTCAAAGTAGGTTTTTAACCATATATCTTTCGATCCACTCTTATCTTTCGGCATATAAGTTATAACAGTTGTCTTTCGGGCCAACTGTTATGCTTCGAACCATATGTCATCTTTCGACCAACCTATCTTTCGGTCACAACTATGTTTCGACCTACTAATATCTTTCGGTCATAGCTACTATGGTTCGGTCAAAGCTATCCTTCGGTCAACAGCTATGTTTCGGGTAACTAACATCTTTCGACAAATAACAGTTACGTTTATTCCAAGTTTCCAAGTTTACCCGTCTATCAATTAACACCAATTTCACAATTCTGCTAACACCCACAAGATCAAACAAGCATAATTCTCATGTTTATCAAGAACCCTAATCTGAATAACAAGATCATTCAAACTATCCGATTTACACATATGTGTCGATTACATAAACATGTCCGATTACCATATTCAGCCGAGTATCAACCTGATTAACATACATATCCAAATTCGTATACAAACAATCCGGCCGATTAATCAAACAAGTTTGACCGATTTGCCAACCGATCAACAACAACATCCTAGTAATCATGACTATTCAATCCAATTATATTTGCTAAACCTAGCTTATCCGATTCATGACAACATATAAACAACATATTGCAAGACCATTGATCAATCATGAAATCATACATCATAAACAACATCACACACTAACCGGAAATTGGGGTTGCGGAAATAAAATCCTTCGAACAGGGACTAAGTCTGCTTTGCCGTCGCACACACACAAAGGAACTAGGGTTTTTCTTAGAAAAATAACCATCAGTTTACATGCACTCCCATATATACGTATCACAGTAATGGGCCAAGCCCATTGGAAAGACTGGGCCGAAACATATCGAAGGATATGTTTCGTGTTCGAAGGATATGTTTCGTGCTCGAAGGATATGTTTCGGGGTCTTCGAATCGAAGGTCATCCTTCGTGGTCCTTCGAATCCTTCGAACTGTATGACATGTTCCGATCTAGACTAAGTGTTTTAATAGTAATCCTAACATTATTTTCTACCACAGCAAGTAATCACATATAGGCCAAATGACAATCGTTTCATTAGAACACAACACGTACAACTTCCAATTCACAATACAAACAACTAAACAGTCAAAGTCAACGCGCATCAAGTGCGAAAGTGAAAGTCAGAAACTCGAGTTGTCACATTATCCCCAACTTAAAAGAAATTTCGTCCCGAAATTTGGTACACACTCACTGAGGAAGCTAGGTAAGTTACGTCGTTCACTGGTTTTCCTGGGGTGTCACATCATCCCCCCGTTGATTTGGAATTTCGTCCCGAAATTCAGTAGTAGTAGCTTCAGCCTCAGAAGTGGATGCATTGGTTTCGAATAACTGGGGATACTTTTCTTTCATCTGGTCTTCGCGTTCCCAGGTATACTCTGGGCCACGCTGAGAGTTCCAACGAACTCGAACAAGAGGGATCCTCTTGTGTTTGAGGACCTTAACATCCCGGTCCGTGATTTCAACTGGTTCCTCGACGAACTGCAACCGCTCGTCGATAGTGAGTTCCTTAAAAGGAACTATAAGGGTCTCATCTGATAGGCATTTCTTCAGATTCGACACGTGAAATACATTGTGAACTGCACCGAGTTCAGCTGGTAGTTTTAATCTGTAGGCTACTTTGCCAATCTTTTCTAAGATTTCGAATGGTCCGACGTACCGCGGATTCAGTTTGCCCCTTTTGCCAAAACGTACCACACCCTTCCAGGGTGAAACTTTCAATAAAACCCGGTCCCCGACCTCGAATTCCAATGGTTTTCTACGCTTGTCCGCGTAGGCTTTCTGACGGTCGCGTGCTGCCGCCATGCGTTGCCGTATCTGTGCTATCTTTTCTGTGGCGTCCACTACAATGTCTGGACCCGTAATTTGACTATCCCCCACCTCTGCCCAACAGAGAGGTGACCGGCATTTTCGTCCGTACAATGCCTCGAATGGAGCGGCTTGAATGCTTGTATGATAGCTGTTATTGTATGAAAACTCCACTAAAGGGAGGTGCTTTTCCCAGCCGTTGCCGAAATCGATAACACACGCTCGAAGCATGTCTTCTAGAGTTTGGATAGTTCGCTCAGACTGCCCATCCGTCTGAGGATGATATGCTGTGCTCATGTCTAATCGTGAGCCGAAGGATTTGTGCATTGCTTGCCATAGCTCTGACGTGAATCGTGCATCGCGATCCGAAATAATAGAGGTGGGCACTCCGTGCCTCGAAACAACTTCTTTCAAGTAGATGTCTGCTAGGGTAGAAAACTTATCCGTTTCTTTGATAGCCAAGAAGTGAGCAGACTTTGTGAGTCGATCAACGATCACCCAAATAGTGTCATTCCCACGCTGGGATCTAGGTAAGCCCGTAACGAAATCCATGGAAATTTCTTCCCATTTCCACTGCGGTATCTTGGGCTGCTGAAGTAGACCTGCTGGTTTCTGATATTCAACCTTGACTCTCGCACAGGTTAAACACTTGCCAACATAGGTAGCGATGTGGGCTTTCATACTAGGCCACCAGTAAGTAGTGCTGATGTCGTGGTACATTTTATCCGACCCTGGATGTACCGAATAGCGAGACTTGTGAGCTTCATCCATTACAAGTTCGCGTAAACCGCCATAAAGTGGGACCCAAATACGCCCCGTTACATAGTAGGCGCCGTCTTCCTTTTGTTCCATGCGTTGCCTTGAGCCGCGTAAGGCTTCAGCTTTGACGTTTTCGGGTTTCAGTGCTTCTAACTGAGCAGTTCGTATCTGTGCAGGAAGACTGGACTGAATAGTAAGTTGTAGCGCTCGCACGCGCTTAGGTAGAGTGTCTTTCCGACTGAGGGCATCAGCCACAACATTGGCCTTGCCTGGATGATACTTGATGGCGCATTCGTAGTCGTTCAGAAGTTCAACCCATCTCCGTTGACGCATATTCAAATCCTTTTGCTTAAGAATATGCTCGAGACTCCTGTGATCGGTGTAAATCGTGCACCTGGTACCGTACAGGTAGTGTCGCCATATCTTAAGCGCGAAAACAACAGCTCCCAGCTCTAAATCGTGCGTCGTGTAGTTCCGTTCATGAACCTTGAGTTGCCGAGAAGCGTAGGCTATCACTTTATCACGTTGCATCAACACACATCCAAGACCCTGGATGGATGCATCACAGTATACCACGAAGTCATCCGTGCCCTCTGGCAATGAAAGAATAGGTGCGCTGCAAAGCCTATCCTTTAAGTACTGAAAAGCGGTCTCTTGCGCATTACCCCATCTGTAAACGACACCTTTCTGTGTTAGCATAGTAAGTGGTTGCGCGATCTTGGAGAAGTCTTTAATAAATCGCCTGTAGTAACCCGCCAAACCCAAGAATTGGCGTATTTCTGTCGGTGTACGTGGTGCTGGCCAGTTTCTGATCGAATCAACCTTGGATGGATCAACATGAATCCCATCCCTGTTTACCACATGGCCTAAGAAGTGGACTTCACGAAGCCAGAAGTCGCATTTTGAAAACTTTGCGTACAGTTGCTCCTTTCGAAGAAGTTCCAAGATAAGGCGTAAGTGCTGCTCGTGCTCCTCCTGACTCTTGGAGTAGATCAAAATGTCGTCGATGAAAACAATGACGAACTTGTCAAGATAAGGTTTGCACACCCTGTTCATAAGATCCATGAAGACTGCAGGCGCGTTCGTAAGCCCGAATGGCATGACCAGAAACTCGTAATGACCGTAGCGAGTTCTGAAAGCGGTTTTGGAGACGTCCTCATCCCGGACTCTCAGCTGATGATATCCTGACCTTAAATCAATCTTGGAATAGTAACACGACCCTTGCAACTGGTCGAATAGGTCATCTATGCGCGGAAGAGGATAACGGTTCTTCACTGTGACCTTGTTGAGTTCGCGGTAGTCGATGCACATCCTGAACGTACCGTCTTTCTTCTTCACAAATAACACTGGAGCTCCCCAAGGCGAAGAGCTTGGACGAATAAAGCCCTTTTCCAAGAGCTCTTGTAGCTGCTTCGACAGTTCTTCCAGTTCGGTTGGAGCCAAACGATACGGTGCGCGGGCTATTGGTGCTGCTCCAGGAGCTAACTCAATCTGAAACTCAACTTGACGATGAGGGGGTAAACCAGGTAAATCTTCAGGAAACACTTGAGGAAAATCACGCACAACTGGTATATCCTCCAGCTTCTTTTCCTTGGCTGATGCGTCAGTGACAAGTGCCAGAATGGCAGTATGTCCCTTTCGTAAACATTTCTGCGCCTTTAAGTAAGAGATGATGCCAACCACAGCACCACTCTTGTCACCTTGTACTTCGAGAGGTTCCTGACTGGAGCGAGGAATACGAATAACTTTTTCTTTGCATAAGATCTCCGCATGATGTTGGGATAACCAATCCATACCGATGACGATGTCGAAACTACCCAAAACTATGGGTATGAGATCAATCGAGAAAGTCTGACCCGCTAGAACAATACTACAACCCTTGACTACCTGTGTGGCTTCTACACTTTTACCATTGGCTAGTTCTACGACGTGTTTGGTGTCTAGAGGTGTTGGTGTACGTTTTAATAATTTACTCATTTTCAATGACATATAGCTTGTATCAGCACCCGAATCAAATAAGACAGTAACATAAATATCGTCGAGAAGAAACTTACCCATAACCACATTGGGATCATTCACCGCATCTCCTCGACCCAACACAAAAGCCCGACCACGAGCTTCATTGCCGTTATTGTTGTTGTTTCCCCCGTTGTTGTTGTTATTATTCCCGTTGCCCTGATTGTTGTTGTGATTGTTGTTGTTCTGGTTCCTGTTCAACTGAGGGCATTGCCTTTTGAAGTGACCCTCTGCACCACAATTATAGCACCCCTTGTTACCCTGCTGCTGATTCTGCTGTGCCTGGTGTTGCTGCTGATTCTGGTTTGCAGGACGAGCGCTTCTACAATCTTTAGCCTCGTGACCCATCTTGAGGCATCTTTGACAACGAACCTTATTACACTGACCACTGTGATGTTTGTTGCAGGTGTTACACTTTGGAAGGTTTCCTCGATACCCTCCTTGTTTGTGGCTGCCTGAGGAGTGCTGACTTGGACTCTGGTAACTGTCTGTCTTTCGCTGTTGAGCTTGCGACTGTGCTGAAGCTGACCCCTTGCTAGAATCCCCATCCCATTTTCTCTTACTTTCACTAGGAGTAGCAAGTGTAGTAGAAGCAGTAGCGGTAGCAGTAGCACTGATACGCTTTGGCAGTTTGTTCTGATCCACTGCCTGATCGGTGATGCGATGAGCGAGACGCTGGATTTCCTGAATGTTGTTGAGGTTAGCCGAGGTAACGTGGCTCTGAATCTCTGGTACAAGCCCCTTGAGATACAACTCAATGCGCTTGTATGGTGGGTCTACCATGGTTGGACATAGCACAGCCAACTCGTTCGACCTCTTGGTGTAAGCTTCAATCTCTGAACCCACCATCTTCAAGTTGTACAACTCATCCTCCAACTTGTGAATGTCTTCTCTAGTGCAGTATTCCCTCTTGATCAGTTCTTTGAATTCATTCCAGGGTGTGGCGTTAGCAGCTGCCAACCCTAAGATCTGCACTTGTGCGTTCCACCAAGTGAGCGCAATCCCTTCAAGTGTGCCAGTGGCGAACTTCACCCTGCGAGCCTCAGGGCATTCACACATTTCAAAAACCGACTCGAGCTTTTCAAACCAGTGGAGGAGTCCAACTGCCCCCTCCGTGCCACTGAACAAGCTAGGACGACAGTCCATGAAATTCTTGAATGTGCACCCAGGTTGTTGCTGAGCGGGTTGACCTATTGTGTACGAATAGGGCAAAGTTAAGTACGAGAATTAATGTAGGATCTAAAGATCCTAGTGTCTATACTGCAGGGTATACTACCTGCTTGGGCGGCTGCAACTGCCGCAGCAACGAGAGCCTCTAGCTGGGCTTGAGTCATGGTAATTCGTGCGGCCATTGATCTTCACATCAAAGGCAACATAAGTGAGAAAGGTTTGCGAATAGTGCGATGACAGAAGAGTGTAAGCACATAAGTATTCTCATGCAATGACAAGTTGTGAGCAAGGTAATGTAAGCATACTACGAGCAAAGTTCTAAGCAAATTCTAGCATGTAGGCAATAAACATAAACCTTATTACCTAAGAAGTTGAGTCTTGCACGTGGAGCGAAGCGTCGTTGTGGATCGTTGAGAGCACTGTTCTGGTTATAGTCTGGTTTTAATAAAAACGTTTTTCCATATTAAAACCAAGTTCTCTATAACCAATGGCTCTGATACCAATCTGTCACACCCCCAAAATCCACCTGCGGAGTATCACCGCTTGGGAGCGTGACTGACCAGGATCAAGCCACCAATCATATTGAACATGCATTTAATATTAAGTAAAAGAAATGAAAAACCATCCATTCAATACAAAAGGTGATTAACCAAACTCATCATTTCAAAATGTAGCGGAAGCATAGTAAATAAACCAGTAATAGTTAACAGTTTAAGTGTCTTAATAGTTCAACGGAAAAGCCACGATCCTTTTCCACAACGACCCGCTTCTCCAGTGCAAGCTCCGATGTACCTAGCGATCTGCAAGGCATGTAACAGAATGATCAACAAACTAGTTGAGCGAGTTCACAGGAAAAGTAATGCGTAAAAGTAAGTTCGTTTGTAACAGGTGGCTCTACTGGGCCGATTTCATGCTTTAATGGTGGTGGTGTTCCACGTTACTTGTGGTGGTGTTCCACGTTACTTGTGGTGGTGTTCCACGTTACTTGTGGTGGTGTTCCACGTTACTTGTGGTGGTGTTCCACGTTACTTGTGGTGGTGTTCCACGTTACTTGTGGTGGTGTTCCACGTTACTTAACCACTAGACTACTCGTAACTGTAGGTATCCTTCACAACCGAGGATAGTGATGTGGTAGTCTAGTCATTGTGTCAATAGAGTATCTAATCAACCTTTCAATCCCATTCCCAACACCCCGGGAATCCCATGCCTTGGTAAGAGTGTGAACTCACCTTGGTTTGCTCGGTATGCTAGGGTATGCACTCACAAGTAATTAATCAAGTCCTATCGTATGCACGTATAACAAATCAGTTCATGTTCACAATGATACGCATGCAATCTAATGTTCACATAACAGTCAATTTGCATATCGGCACAACACGTATCATTTCACATTTAATCATCAGCTAGTGTACACGCATACAAATGTTAACATTCATCACCAAGCATGGCATGTCAAATAGATCAAGCATACATTCCATCATTCAAAGTAGGTTTTTAACCATATATCTTTCGATCCACTCTTATCTTTCGGCATATAAGTTATAACGGTTGTCTTTCGGGCCAACTGTTATGCTTCGAACCATATGTCATCTTTCGACCAACCTATCTTTCGGTCACAACTATGTTTCGACCTACTAATATCTTTCGGTCATAGCTACTATGGTTCGGTCAAAGCTATCCTTCGGTCAACAGCTATGTTTCGGGTAACTAACATCTTTCGACAAATAACAGTTACGTTTATTCCAAGTTTCCAAGTTTACCCGTCTATCAATTAACACCAATTTCACAATTCTGCTAACACCCACAAGATCAAACAAGCATAATTCTCATGTTTATCAAGAACCCTAATCTGAATAACAAGATCATTCAAACTATCCGATTTACACATATGTGTCGATTACATAAACATGTCCGATTACCATATTCAGCCGAGTATCAACCTGATTAACATACATATCCAAATTCGTATACAAACAATCCGGCCGATTAATCAAACAAGTTTGACCGATTTGCCAACCGATCAACAACAACATCCTAGTAATCATGACTATTCAATCCAATTATATTTGCTAAACCTAGCTTATCCGATTCATGACAACATATAAACAACATATTGCAAGACCATTGATCAATCATGAAATCATACATCATAAACAACATCACACACTAACCGGAAATTGGGGTTGCGGAAATAAAATCCTTCGAACAGGGACTAAGTCTGCTTTGCCGTCGCACACACACAAAGGAACTAGGGTTTTTCTTAGAAAAATAACCATCAGTTTACATGCACTCCCATATATACGTATCACAGTAATGGGCCAAGCCCATTGGAAAGACTGGGCCGAAACATATCGAAGGATATGTTTCGTGTTCGAAGGATATGTTTCGTGCTCGAAGGATATGTTTCGGGGTCTTCGAATCGAAGGTCATCCTTCGTGGTCCTTCGAATCCTTCGAACTGTATGACATGTTCCGATCTAGACTAAGTGTTTTAATAGTAATCCTAACATTATTTTCTACCACAGCAAGTAATCACATATAGGCCAAATGACAATCGTTTCATTAGAACACAACACGTACAACTTCCAATTCACAATACAAACAACTAAACAGTCAAAGTCAACGCGCATCAAGTGCGAAAGTGAAAGTCAGAAACTCGAGTTGTCACATCTTTGTTATGCAAATACTAGCAGTCGTGTGAAAGGAGACAAGGAGGATATTCATTGTTAGAGACGTTCGACCCAAGGCCCATCAGCACATCTCCTTCTCCACATTATTCAGCATTAAATACGAGCCTACAACCACAGGTTTAAGGATCGGTTCTCTCACTTTCTCACTCTTAATACACACTCATTTTATCTTCTTAGACGATACTTATTCTCACGCCGGATGGTGGTTACAAGGAGAACCCTCGACCTTTCCTCCTTGTAACGAGTCTCACGGTAGTTTATTTTGTAGATAACAATCGGATTATCATCGAGGGAAGATTGAGGATTTACTTCTATTTGATGAGACCATTCCCACAAGTCTAAATCAACGGATTTAGACTTGGTCTTTCTTCATTGGCACCCACTGATTTTTTCTTACTACTCATCATCCTTTTCTTTCCAATATGTTCATCCTCATGGCTGATCAGGGAACTTCGTTCCTACACTTCAGTTAGAGCTCTCAACATACTCCAAGTACAGACGAGGCGCACGTCCAAACCTCACATGCTGACGGGTACACCGAAGGAAACGTCACTAACGGTGGGGTTACACATGTGCACAGTAGTGCTGCGCGAGCCGCCGAGTAACACAACATGTTAGCTCCTCTGCCCAAATCGCTTCACTACTACCGTAAGGAGAGACTCTCGCCTTCTAGTTCATGAAATCTCAAGCTGCGCTGAATGTAGTATACGCACAACTGTGCGCGCAAGCACCGACTACCACACAACAGATCCCACAGGTGTTACCAAGTCCGAGATTCCTGGATTACACCCCCCCCACCACGTGAGCATGCGTGTATAGGGGTGAGCAGCACCAACATGATGAATCTTACTATGATGTTAGTACTACACGTGATACAAGGGCAAACACTGGGAGGCGTGATAAGGGGCAGCACGAGCATACGCGCAGAAGAACTCTCATCCAAGATCGCCTTAGTCCCCATCGTATCACCCACGATGAATGGGATACATACATGGGGGTGTCCGGCCTAAAGTATAAATTAGGAGACATGTCAAACTGTGAATTAGGTGTTCCTTAGGCACTATCTCACACTTGTGGATTGTCGGTAAAAAAATTGTGAATTGGATCATCTGTTTAGTTATCTATTTCACATATCTTACTTAGTCAAATAACTGTATTAGGTTCAACTGAATAAGCCAAATAGTAATTGGTTTAATTTGATAATGTAACCAAATAAATCGATTGAATTTGGTTTGGTTAGCGTAAGACCCTTACAATAATATGGAATAATGCATAAAATAAAGTGTGCATTTACATACAAAAAGCCATTTTACAAAAGCATCGGCATAACGATGTTTACGTGTAGTTTAAAACATTCAAAATATGTTTATAAAAGTTTTACACAAGTTTTTAGTAACAAAAGAAACTAATATAGACGCGAAAGCTTCATTTGTATGTGTGTTCAGTTCTTGAGCAAGCTTGATCGTCATCCAAAAGATTGTGGTAGTTACCTGTAATCGAAACCATCATAAACATTAGTTGTGAGAGTTTATAATACGTTTAAACAAGTCCGTAAGCCAAAAACAAGCAAACGACAAATGTTTAACAGCTTTTTAAGTCGTCGCGGGTCGCGAAGGCTCTGGTGCGCCGCGACCGTAAAGGTCCTTGACCGTCGCGGGGCGCGACACCCCTATTTTGACAGAAAGTTTCAAATCTGGAGCAGCATATTCCTAGCTTTGCCAATTTTTACTAAATTGGTCATATCTTTCTCATTTCTTATCCGTTTTTCGTCCTGTTTCTTTCTACGTGTTTGTAATTCGATTCTCCATCATATGGAGTTAAAATCCGACATCTGAATTAACAAAATTCTTAACTTTAAGCTCTCGGCTTTATATTATTTTTAACTTAATTTACCCGTTCATGTTTTAAACAACAAACTTATTTTAGTAATTTCAAATTTTATTCGAACATCATGTCCATCAATGTTTCTTAGTGCTCGAGGCTCTATTTATCAGATTTATGCGCCCATTATCTATTATATAAATCCATTCAACTACAACTAGTTGAACATACTTAACACAATTCCCATATGCGGAATTGTGCATTTTCTAGTCATACACAATACCTGAGTTTTTGACTCTTAATCCGCGTTCCCGATTCTCGGTTAACACGTATAATAACTTTCTACCCATAATTTAGGTGTTATTTCAAAGTCATTAACTATGCAACCTTTCCGGTTTGCATTAAGACTTTAATTCGACCCATTCGGTCTTCTTAGCAACGTCCATCGCTTTCATACAACCAACGTTTCATTACTTTAGTTATTTTGACCCGTTTGGTTTTCCTAGCGAAGTCCATCGCTTTTATACTACCAAACCTTTATTACTACCAAACCTTTATTATTCTAGTTATTTTGACCCGTTTGAATATTATAGTGAAATCCATCACTTTTACATTCAGACTTATTGCTAGACTCATATTCATCCATTCAGTTTATTCACACGGAATCCTCCGTTTAAGATTCAACGGAACTTCATGATTTTGCATTTGTCATTCAACATAAAATAGATACAAATACTAACGAAAAATTTATGAAGCATGTAGCCGCGTACCTTTATAGCTTTCCCTTTAAGCGGGTATTTGTTCCGTGTTGACCACTCGACGATTCGCCCAATTTGCCTATAGAGTTCAATTCGAATTTATCGTTTAGAACTCGTTATACAATATTTAACACGCAATGCGTCTAAGTAGCTAATTAAGCGATCCTTTCATATTTTTCAATATTTCAAGATCACTTAGACATTTTGTCGAACATCTTATGGGTGAGATTATTTTACAAACATTATCAAGTTCATGATTAGTAATTTAACCATGTCTAAACATCATTTTCAAACTCATATGTCTAGTATGCATACACAACACCTAGACTTGAATCATAACAATCAAGTAACACCAATTTATCACTAGAATTCAAGTGTTCATCATTTCATCACAAAACCCATTTAGCACATATGTGGTTAATCATTAAATCACTAAGTTATGACACAAAATCACTAAATTCTTATCTAGGGTTTGTTCCTAGACTTGTAATCATCTCAATTTTGCCATAACATCAAACATTCACCCTAGAATTGCATCTATGAGTGTTCATCACTAATCATATATCACCAAATATCAAAATTAGACATACCTTGTGATCTTCTAACTTGGGTGATCACAATTTTAGCTTGGAATTGATTTCTAATCCGTTTCCTTATTTGATTTTGAGAGATTTTGGTGAAGTTAGGGTTTTAGAGACGAGCTCTCTTGGCTCTGTGGTTTCAGTCGACCAAAAACACACATAAGTGTGTGTTTTTGTATATTTTTATTTTACTAAATCAATTTCAAGTTTGCCCCTTTTAGTCCCTCTACTTTTAAGATTTGTAAAATGGGCTAGAATCCGTTGATTCTTCATCATTCAATAACATATAATATTTAACTATGTTAAATATTCCTAGTTTTTTTTTTTTTTTTGCAAAGTTATTATCAACATAATTAATTATACATATATATAAATATATATAATTTAATATTTTTGGGGTGTTATAAGTCCACCGCCCTTAAAGAGGATTTCGTCCTCGAAATCGTAATACGTACCAAATGGGGAAGGGTAAAGGCGTCTCATTTCTTCTTCGGACTCCCAAGTGGTGTCCGATCCCTTCTGATGTTCCCAGTTAACTTTCACTTGATCAATTTCTTTATTCCTAAAGCCTTTGGCTTATTTGTCAAGAATTGCAATGGGCTTTACGACATAGTTCAGTTTATCGTCTACCTCAATGCCGTCGTAACTTATATAAGCCGTTTCATCAGCTAGGCACTTTCGAAGATACGAAACGTGGAAAGTGTTGTGTATACCGCCCAACTCCTTCGGTAGTTCTAGTCGGTAGGCTACTTTTCCCACCCGTTCAACGATTCTGAATGGCCCAACAAACCTTGGGCTCAATTTCCCTCTTTTCCTGAATCGAATGATCCCCTTCCACGGAGACACCTTGAGCATGACCCTATCACCAATCTGAAACTCTATTTGTCTTTGTCTTTTATCAGCGTAGGATTTATGTCGGTATTGGGCAGCTTTCAAATGAGCCCGAACCGATTCAATTTCTCGTTAGTGGTTTTGACTACATCTTTGTGGGCAAGTTCATGAGGACCCACTTCACCCCAACATACCGAGGTTAAAGATTTTCTGCCATAAAGCATTTCCTACGGAGCCACCCCAATGCTTGAATGGTAACTGTTGTTATACGAAAATTCAACTAGTGGTAGATAGACATCCCAGCTACCGCCAAAATCAATGATACATGCCCATAGCATATCTTCTAGCGTTTGAATTGTTCTTTCGCTTTGCCCATCTGTTTGAGGATGATATGCGGTACTAATAAACAACTTAGTACCCATTTTTTCTTGAAAATCACGCGAAAAGTTTGAAGTAAACGGAGTATCTCTATCAGACACACCGGCATTCCATGACGAGCTACAATTTCATTCATATATACCTTCGATATCTTCTTTGATGTATACATCTCACGAATCGGAATAAAGTGAGCGCTCTTTATTAATCTATCTACGACTACCCAAATGGCATAGAATCCATGAGTTGTTCTCGGTAGTTTGGTTAATAGATCCATGCTGATGTGTTCCCATTTCCACACTGGAATGTCTAACGGTTGAAATTTACCGTAAGGCTTCTTGTGTTCTGCTTTTACTTATAAACAAGTTAAGCATTTTTCAACACACGTGGTTATATCTCTTTTCATTCCGGGCCACCAATAGTTTTGTTTTAAGTCAGGGTACATTTTGGTAGCTCCCGGATGAATGGAATAACGTGATTTATGAGCTTCATCAAGAAGAAGCTTTTTAACACCACATGTGTTTGGAACTCATGTTCTACTGAAACGGGTTTCCAATCCATTATTACCATCCACCAAGTGTTTTAGTTGGCCCACTATTCGCTCCCTTTTCCAATTTTCTTCTTTTGCCGTTTCGGTTTGTGCCTCTCGGATTCGCTCAAGTAAACCCGAGGTCACTACTAATTGCATCGACCGCACTCGAATAGGTGAGTTATCTTCCTTTCGACTTAACGCGTCTGCCACTACGTTACCTTTTCCCAGATGATAGTGAATTTCACAGTCGTAATCTTTCACCGTCTCTAGCCAACATCTTTGTCTCATATTCAACTCCTTTTGATCAAAGAAGTACTTAAGACTTTTATGGTCGGTGAAAATAGTAGATTTCACACCATATAGGTAATGCCTCCAAATCTTTAAGGCAAAAACCACCGCCGCCAACTCAAGGTCGTGAGTCGGATACTTCTTTTTGTGAACTTTCAATTGCCTTGAAGCATATGCAATAACTTTTTCCCTTTGCATGAGTACACACCTGAGACCAAGCTGGGATGCGTAAGAATATACGACCATGTCGTCAGTTCCATCTGGTAAAGTTAATACCGATGCAATAGTTAACGTTTCCTTGAGTACACGAAAGGCATCCTCTTAAGCGCTTCCCCATACGAATTTCTCATCCTTGGGGGTCAACTTAGTTAATGGCGTCGCGATTGTGACAACTCGAGTTTCTGAGTTTCCAATTTCGCATTTATTGCACGTTCACTGTTTGTTTAGTTGTTTACTTGCACAATTGGTTTGCTTTGTAACTGTATACGTTTTGGTTCGATAAAGTGTATTGTGATTGTGCATGGTTATGTGTTATTTACGAAAGATTTGATAAATACATGAACTTGGTGATGAAACTGTAAATTATATTGTGAAGGGTGTGCTTTATGTAAAAGATGATACTTAGGGGTGAGTAGAGTAGTTAGTGAAATGATTAGTAACTCTTAACACTAACCTTCCTCACAAATCATTTCACAAATCATCATACGTACCTTCAAGATTTCTCTACAATCCTCGCCTACAATCATCTTCTTCCTCATTGGCACAAGTTCTCTTGCATCAATCTTGATCTTCCAATCCATCTAGAATCAATCCAAGGTAATTGTTTAATGATTATTTGTTGTCAATCATTGGTTATTTGATTCTTGCAAACCCTAGTTCTACAAACAATAGTTCTGTGTTTATTGATCGATTCTGATTATTGTGAAATGGATATGATTAGTTGTGTAATCACTTGCATGACACTAAGATGTCTGATATGATAAAGATGTTTGATTGTTGATTAGATTACTGCAATGCAAATGTATGAAATTAGGGTTTCTTAATCGTAGAACGTAACTGTTACATTGCATATGAATGTTCGCATGATTGATGTTTGGCCCGAGTTTTGATGATTTCTCATGATGTCCGACTTTTGTTATCATGAATGGTCCGAGTTTTTGATCAAGGAAGGATATTAGGTCCGACCTTTTGAATCTTAAACATAGTCCGACTCTTAAATGCTTATACATGATCCGAACTTTATGAGGTTATTTGGTCCGACTTTTGTATGTTAAGGGGGTCCGACTTTTGTATGTTAAGGGAGGTCTGAACTTTTATCATGTAACATGTAGGGTCCGAGTTTTTAAATGAATGCACATGTCCGAGTTTTGTTTGGGGTAATGATTGTCCGAACTTGTCAGGGACTTGAGGTCTGAGTTTTGCTTATATGTGATGGTCCGAATTTATATGTGTAGTATATAGTCCGAATTCTTTACAAGAAACCAAGGTCCGAACTTTTGTGCAAAGGAGTTAATTAGTCCGAATTTGTGAGATGATAATTAGTCCGAATTTTATGATATATATATATGGTCCGACCTTTTGATGTTGATATACATGATCTGAGTTTTATTGATGCACAACGTGTCTGAATTTTATGGAATGCTTTATGGTCCGAATTTCATGAATGGATAACTGTCTGAGCTTATTTATATTGTCAAGTTCATAACCCTGTATGAGGAACACCATGTTACTATATGCATATTACTGTATGATACTGTATGTTACTGGATGATACAATATGTTACTGGATGATACTGTATGTGTGAACAATCTATCTCATATCATTCTGTACACAATTATCACACGGATCACAGTTGTTTGGACACCAAGGAATTGTAAACCCTAATTGAACGTAAACACTTACATTGAGTTTATGTGCAATGTACCTTAGGTCGTGTGTAACAGACTTAACCATTAATTAACACTAGAAGCAATAACATACCGAGCAAACCAAGGTGAGTTCACACTCTTACCAAGGCATGGGATTCCCGGGGTTGGGAATGGGATTGAAGGGATAGATTTGTACTTACAATGTTACTAGACTATCTACCATCATCCTCGGATGCGCAGGATACATACGTAAAACCTACGTATACTTGTACACATCACTGTCCTCAGGTTGCGAAGGACACTTACGTAAAACCTACGTAAACTTTGTACGTACTACTGTTCTCGGTAAGAAGAACACCTATGGTTACAAATAGTCTAGTGTATATGCAATCATGGGAAACCCCCACCAATAGAACATACTATCGGCCTAGTAGAGCCACACGTTACGAAAGGAACTTACTATTACAAACTTACTTACTGTGAACTCGCTCAACTAGTTGTTGACTCTCTGTTACATGCCTTGCAGGTCGTTAGGTTTAATTGGAGCTTGCACTGGGAGGCGCGGTCGTTGTGGACAAGGATCGTGAATGCTTTGATTAGACATTATGATATTACTTACTTTATTTATGTTGGGCTTTTACTCATACGCTTCCGCTAAACTTTGTTACTACACTTATGTTTTGAACACCTTTCATATGGATTGGTTTGGTTAAATGACAATTACTTTTACTATTTACGTTGTTCTATATGGTTGGTGGCTTGATCCTGGTCAGTCACGCTCCCAAGCGGTGATACTCCGCAGGTAGATTTTGAGGGTGTGACAGATTGGTATCAGAGCCATTGGTTATAGAGAACTCGGTTTTAATAAGGGAAAAACGTTTTTATTAAAACCAGACTATAACCAGCACAGTGCTCAACGATCCACAACGATGCCTCGCTCCACGTGCAAGACTCAACATCCTAGGTAATAAGGATTATGTTTATTGCCTACATGCTAGAATTATATAGAACTTTGCTCGTGGTATGCTTAGACTATATTGCCTACTATTCGTTATTGCTTGAGAACACTTGTGTGCTTACTCTCTTCTGTCATCGCACTATTCGCGAACCTCTCTCACATATGTTATATTTGCTATGAAGATCATGGTTGGACGCATTAACTTGACACAAGCCCAGTTGACGGCTCTCATCAACGAACAAGTTGCTGCGGCACTTGCAGCCGCACAAGCAGGAGGTATACCCTGCAGTCGTAACTCACACTAGGATCTTTAGATCCTACACTCCTAAACCAACTCTTATGTTTAACCTTGTCCTGTTCTTATATACACAACAGGTCAACACGCTCAGCCACCTGTTTGCACTTTCAAGAATTTCATGGACTGTCGTCCAAGCACGTTCAGTGGCACGGAGGGAGCAGTGGGACTCCTCCATTGGTTTGAAAAGCTCGAGTCTGTGTTTCAAATGTGTGAATGCCCTGAGGCTCGCAGGATGAAGTACGCCACTGGCACACTAGAAGGAATCGCGCTGACTTGGTGGAATGCGCAAGTCCAACTTTTAGGATTGGCAGCTGCTAACGCCACTCCTTGGAATGATTTCAAGGAGCTGATTAAACGGGAATACTGCACACGCGACGACATCCACAAGTTAGAAGTGGAGTTCTTTCATTTGAAGATGACTGGGTCGGAAATTGAGGCATATACTAAAAGGTCAAACGAGCTGGCCGTTCTGTGTCCAACTATGGTGGACCCTCCTATCAGACGCATTGAGTTGTATCTCAAGGGGTTGGCACCAGAAATTCAAAGACACGTGACATCGGCCAACCTTGCTAACATTCAGGATATTCAGCGCCTTGCTCATCGCCTCACGGATCAGGCAGTGGAACAAGACAGGCTGCCTAAGCGCATCAGCGCTACTGCTACCGTTACCACTTCTGCTACTCCTGCTACCCCTAGTGACAACAAGAGAAAATGGGAGGGGGATTCCAGCAAAGGTTCAGCTTCAGTTCAGTCTCAGGTGCAGCAGCGGAAGACTGACAACTATCAGAGCCCTAGTCAGCAATCTTCGGGCAGTCGCAGGCAGGGTGGTTATCGAGGGAACCTCCCAAGGTGTAACAATTGTAACAGACACCACAGTGGCCAGTGCAACAAGGGTCGTTGCCAGAGTTGTCTCAAGATGGGTCATGAGGCCAAGGATTGTAGGAGCCCGCGACATGCGAATCAGAATCAGCAACAGCAGCAAACACCGTAGAATCAGCAACAGGGCAACAAGGGATGTTTTAATTGTGGCGCTGAAGGTCACTTCAAAAGACACTGCCCTCAGTTAAACCGAAACCAGAACAACAACAACAACAATAACCAAGGCAATGCAAAAAACAACGGTGGGAACAAGAACGGCAACGAAGCAAGGGGTCGTGCATTTGTGTTGGGGCAGGGTGATGCCAGGAATGATCCCAACGTAGTTATGGGTAAGTTTCTTCTCGACGACTTTTATGTTACTGTATTGTTTGATTCGGGTGCGGATACAAGTTATGTGTCTCTTAAAGTCAGTCAAATGTTAAAACGTGCACCAACTCCCTTAAACACCAAACATGTCGTAGAGTTAGCTAATGGTAAAAGTCTAGAGGCCACACACATAGTTCAGGGTTGTAATCTTATCCTCGCTGGTCAGACTTTCTCCATCGATCTCATTCCTATAGTTCTGGGTAGTTTCGACATCGTCATTGGTATGGATTGGTTATCCAAGCAGCAAGCAGAGATCCTATGTAAAGAGAAGCTAGTAAAGAACCTCTCGAAGTTCAAGGCTACAAGAGTGGTGTTGTGGTTGGCAACATCTCCTTCCTGAAGGCTCAGAAATGTTTACGAAAGGGTCATACTGCCATTTTGGCACTAGTTACTGATGCAGCAACGAAAGAGAAAAGAATAGAGGATATCCCAATTGTACACGAATTTCCTCAAGTGTTTCCTGAAGATTTACCAGGTCTACCGCCTCATCGCCAGGTAAAGTTTCAAATCGAGCTAGCTCCAGGAGCAGCACCTATAGCTCGTGCACCATATCGATTAGCTCCAACCGAACTGGAAGAACTGTCAAAGCAACTACAAGAGCTCTTGGATAAGGGCTTTATTCGTCCTAGCTCTTCGCCTTGGGGAGCTCCAGTATTATTTGTGAAGAAGAAAGACGGTACATTCAGAATGTGCATAGACTACCGCGAACTGAACAAGGTGACAGTGAAGAACCGCTACCCTCTACCAAGTATTGATGACTTATTCGACCAGTTACAAGGGTCGAGCTACTACTCCAAGATTGATCTAAGGTCAGGTTACCATCAGCTGAGAGTCCGGGATGAGGACGTCTCTAAGACAGCATTCAGAACACGCTACGGCCATTACGAGTTTCTAGTCATGCCGTTCGGGCTAACGAACGCGCTTGCAGTTTTCATGGATCTTATAAACAGAGTGTGTAAGCCTTATCTAGACAAGTTTGTAATTGTTTTTATCGACGACATTCTGATCTACTCCAAGAGTCAGGAGGAACACGAGCAGCATCTACGACTTATCTTGGAACTTCTTCGAAAGGAACAACTGTACGCCAAGTTTTCAAAATGCGACTTCTGGCTTTGTGAAGTTCACTTTTTGGGCCATGTGGTAAACAAGGATGGGATTCATGTTGATCCATCCAAGGTAGATTCGATCAGGAACTGGCCTGCACCGCGTACACCAACGGAAATACGCCAATTCTTGGGTTTGGCGGGTTATTACAGACGGTTCATCAAAGACTTTTCCAAGATCGCACAGCCGCTTACATTGCTGACACAGAAAGGGGTTACCTATCGTTGGGGTAATACACAAGAAACGACTTTTCAATACCTAAAGGATAGGCTCTGCAGCGCACCTATTCTCTCATTGCCAGAGGGCACGGATGATTTTGTGGTCTATTGCGACGCGTCGATTCAGGGTCTTGGTTGTGTATTGATGCAAAGGGATAAAGTCATTGCCTACGCTCGCGGAAACTTAAAGTTCATGAATGGAACTACACGACGCACGATTTAGAGCTGGGAGCTGTTGTTTTCACGCTTAAGATATGGCGACACTACCTGTACGGTACCAAGTGCACTATCTACACCGATCACAGGAGTCTCGAGCATAACTTCAAGCAGAAGGAATTGAACATGCGGCAACGTCGATGGGTTGAACTACTGAATGATTACGAATGCGCCATCAAGTACCATCCAGGCAAAGGCAATGTTGTGGCTGACGCTCTCAGTCGGAAAGATACTTTACCTAGGCGCGTGCGAGCACTGCAGCTTACTATTCAGTCTAGTCTTCCTGCACAGATACGAGATGCTCAGGTGGAAGCTTTGAAACCAGAAAACGTCAGGGCTGAAGCCCTACGCGGTTCAAGGCAACGATTAGAACAAAGGGAAGACGGCACCTACTATGTAACAGGACGCATTTGGGTTCCACTATATGGCGGTTTACGAGAACTTGTAATGGACGAAGCACATAAGTCTCGCTATTCGGTGCATCCAGGTTCGGATAAAATGTACCACGATCTTAGAACTACGTACTGGTGGCCTAGCATGAAGGCCCACATAGCAACTTACGTCGGCAAGTGTTTGACCTGTGCGAGAGTCAAGACGGAGTACCAGAAACCCTCAGCCCTACTTCAGCAACCCAAGATACCACAGTGGAAATGGGAAGAAATTTCCATGGATTTTGTTACTGGCCTGCCTAGATCCCAGCGTGGGAATGATACTATTTGGGTGATCGTAGATCGACTCACAAAGTCTGCTCATTTCTTGGCTATCAAAGAAACGGATAAGTTCTCTACCTTAGCAGACGTCTACTTGAAAGAAGTTGTTTCGAGGCATGGAGTGCCAATCTCTATTATCTCAGATCGTGATGCACGATTTACTTCAGAACTGTGGCAAGCAATGCACAAATTTTTTGGCTCTCGATTAGACATGAGCACAGCATATCACCCTCAGACGGATGGGCAGCCTGAGCGCATAATTCAAACCCTAGAAGACATGCTTCGGGCATGTGTTATTGATTTCGGCAACAGCTGGGAAAAGCATCTCCCGTTAGTGGAATTTTCGTACAATAACAGTTACCACACCAGCATACAAGCCGCTCCATTCGAGGCATTGTACGGACGTAAATGCCGGTCACCTCTCTGTTGGGCAGAGGTGGGGGATAGTCAGAGCACAGGTCCAGAAATGGTAGTTGATGCTACTGAACGGATTGCACAGATACGACAACGCATGGCGGCAGCTCGCGATCGTCAGAAAAGTTACGCTGATAAGCGTAGGAAACCGCTCGAGTTCCAAGTTAGGGATCGAGTGCTACTCAAAGTCTCACCCTGGAAGGGTGTGGTTCTTTTTGGTAAACGAGGCAAGCTCAATCCGCGGTATGTTGGACCATTCGAAATCACTGAAAGAATAGGCAAAGTAGCCTACAGACTAAACCTACCAGCTGAACTCGGTGCAGTTCACAATGTTTTCCACGTGTCGAATCTGAAGAAGTGTCTGTCAGATGAGACCCTCATAGTTCCCCTGAAGGAACTCACTATCGACGAACAGTTGCATTTCGTCGAGGAACCTATTGAAATCACGGACCGGGATGTTAAGGTCCTCAAGAACACCAGAATACCTCTTGTACGAGTTCGTTGGAACTCCCATCGTGGCCCAGAGTATACCTGGGAACAAGAAGACCAAATGGAACTCAAGTATCCCCAGTTATTCGGAAACCATGCAACCACTACTGAGGCTGAAGCTACTACAGAATTTTGGGACGAAATTCCAAATCAACGGGGGGATGATGTGACACCCCAGGAAAACCAGTAAACGATACAACTTACCTAGCTTCCTTAGTAACCACATGCTAAATTTCGGGACGAAATTTCTTTCAAGTTGGGGATAATGTGACAACTCGAGTTTCCGAGATTCCAATTTCGCATTTATTGCACGTTCACTGTTTGTTTAGTTGTTTACTTGCACAATTGGTTTGCTTTGTAATTGTATACGTTTTGGTTCGATAAAGTGTATTGTGATTGTGCATGGTTATGTGTTATTTACGAAAGATTTGATAAATGCATGAACTTGGTGATGAAACTGTAAATTATATTGTGAAGGGTGTGCTTTATGTAAAAGATGATACTTAGGGGTGAGTAGAGTAGTTAGTGAAATGATTAGTAACTCTTAACCCTAACCTTCCTCACAAATCATTTCACAAATCATCATACGTACCTTCAAGATTTCTCTACAACCCTCTCCTACAATCATCTTCTTCCTCATTGGCACAAGTTCTCTGCATCAATCTTGATCTTCCAATCCATCTAGAATCAATCCAAGGTAATTGTTTAATGATTATTTGATGTCAATCCTTGGTTATTTGATTCTTGCAAACCCTAGTTCTACAAACAATAGTTCTGTGTTTACTGATCCATTCTGATTATTGTCAAATGGATATGATTAGTTGTGTAATCACTTGCATGACACTAAGATGTCTGATATGATAAAGATGTTTGATTGTTGATTAGATTACTGCAATGCAAATGTATGAAATTAGGGTTTCTTAATCGTAGAACGTAACTGTTACATTGCATATGAATGTTCGCATGATTGATGTTTGGCCCGAGTTTTGATGATTTCTCATGAAGTCTGACTTTTGTTATCATGAATGGTCCGAGTTTTTGATCAAGGAAGGATATTAGGTCCGACCTTTTGAATCTTAAACATAGTCCGACTCTTAAATGCTTATAAATGATCCGAACTTTATGAGGTTATTTGGTCCGACTTTTGTATGTTAAGGGGGGGGTCCGACTTTTGTATGTTAAGGGGGTCCGACCCTTGTATGTTAAGGGAGGTCCGAACTTTTATCATGTAACATGTAGGGTCCGAGTTTTTAAATGAATGCACATGTCCGAGTTTTGTTTGGGGTAATGATGGTCCGAACTTGTCAAGGACTTGAGGTCCGAGTTTTGCTTATATGTGATGGTCCGAATTTATATGTGTAGTATATAGTCCGAATTCTTTACAAGAAACCAAGGTCCGAACTTTTGTGCAAAGGAGTTAATTAGCCCGAATTTGTGAGATGATAACTAGTCCGAATTTTATGATATATATATATATATATATATGGTCCGACATTTTGATGTTGATATACATGATCTGAGTTTTATTGATGCACAACGTGTCTGAATTTTATGGAATGCTTTATGGTCCGAATTTCATGAATGGATAACTGTCTGAGCTTATTTATATTGTCAAGTTCATAACCCTGTATGAGGAACACCATGTTACTGTATGCATATTACTGTTTGATACTGTATGTTACTCGATGATACAGTATGTTACTGGATGATTCTGTATGTGTGAACAATCTATCTCATATCATTCTGTACACAATTATCACACGGATCACAATTGTTTGGACACCAAGGAATTGTAAACCCTAATTGAACGTAAACACTTACATTGAGTTTATGTGCAATGTACCTTAGGTCGTGTGTAACGGACTTAACCATTAATTAACACTAGAAGCAATAACATACCGAGCAAACCAAGGTGAGTTCACACTCTTACCAAGGCATGGGATTCCCGGGGTTGGGAATGGGATTGAAGGGATAGATTTGTACTTACAATGTTACTAGACTATCTACCATCATCCTCGGATGCGCAGGATACATACGTAAAACCTACGTATACTTGTACACATCACTGTCCTCAGGTTGCGAAGGACACTTACGTAAAACCTACGTAAACTTATACTCACTATTGCCTCGGGTCGTGTCAGGCACTTACGTAAAACCTACGTAAACCCCCGCGTACCCCTGTCCTCGGTTGTGAAGGACACTTACGTAAAACCTACGTAAACTTTGTACGTACTACTGTTCTCGGTAAGAAGAACACCTATGGTTACAAATAGTCTAGTGTATATGCAATTATGGGAAACCCCCACCAATAGAACATACTATCGGCCCAGTAGAGCCACAGGTTACGAAAGGAACTTACTATTACAAACTTACTTACTATGAACTCGCTCAACTAGTTGTTGACTCTCTGTTACATGCCTTGCAGGTCGTTAGGTTTAATTGGAGCTTGCACTGGGAGGCGCGGTCGTTGTGGACAAGGATCGTGAATGCTTTGATTAGACATTATGATATTACTTACTTTATTTATGTTGGGCTTTTACTCATACGCTTCCGCTAAACTTTGTTACTACACTTATGTTTTGAACACCTTTCATATGGATTGGTTTTGTTAAATGACAATTACTTTTACTATTTACGTTGTTCTATATGATTGGTGGCTTGATCCTGGTCAGTCACGCTCCCAAGCGGTGATACTCCGCAGGTGGATTTTGGGGGTGTGACAACGATCTTGGAGAAATCTTGTAAAAATATCCGGTAGTAACCCGCAAGTCCTAAAAAACTCCTAATCTCTGATGGATTCTTAGGAGGATTCCATTTTGACACTGCTTCTATCTTTGACGGGTCCACCAACACCACGTCGGCACTTATAACATGCCCAAGAAACTGCACCTTGCGTAGCCAAAAGGCACATTCCGATAACTTTGCGTAAAGTCTTTCCCGCCTAAGCGTTTCTAGTACTTCACGCAAATGACGTTCGTGATCCGCTTCGCTCTTCGAATACACAAGAATATCACTATCACCGACTTATCTAGCATTGGTTTGCAAACACGGTTCATGAGGTCCATGAAAGTCGCAGGTGCGTTCGTCAATCCGAAAGACATTACTAGGATTTCGTAATGTTCATAACGTGTTCGGAACACCGTTTTCAGTATGTCTTCATCCTTCACCTTCAACTAGTGATAGCCGGATCTTAATTCGATCTTTGAAAACCAACTTGAACCCTGCAACTGATCGAATAAATCGTCGATTCTCGGAAGCGAGTATCGATTCTTTACCGTGAGTTTTTTTAACTCCCGGTAATCAATACACATCCGCATGCTTCCGTCTTTCTACTTTACAAATAATACCGGTGCTCCCCACGGAGAGACGGTAGGCCGAATAAATCCCTTGTCGAGTAAGTCTTGCAGTTGCGACAGTAATTCTTGTAGCTCCGATGGCGCTAATCGATACGGTGCCTTAGCTACCGGTTTTGCACCCGAGACTAGCTCGATTCCAAACTCCACCTCACGCTCGGGTGGTATCCCCGGTAGATCTTCCAGAAAAACATCTTCAAACTCTCATACGACAGGTACGTCTTTAATCTCTAGTGACTCTTTAGTCGAATTCTTGTAGCTCCGATGGCGCTAATCGATACGGATCCACTTGCTTGGATTTCTTCCAATTGGGTGGAGTTTTCTTGACCAGAGGATCATTGTTCATCTTAGTAATTATGTTGATTTCTTCCAAGAGAGCATCTGATGACTAGTCTTTAAATATAGACTTCGTTTCTTTGTAAGGCTTTTGCTTCGTTATGTGATCAATGTAATCAACCTTCAATTCCTTTTCAAGCTCAGTATCCAATGGCTACTCAGACATGGATTTACTAAGGTCTTTAGCAAAGTCTTCAAGCTTTCTGACTTTTTTAAGCTCATGTGATAACAGACCTTGGTATTTCCTGTCACCTAACCCTTTGCTGTCTTCTCTGGCTATAACCTCTACTTGTCTTGCTTTCATTTTCAAGTACTCATCCAAGTTCTGAGGTTGTCTAAAGCCATAGAGAGATGGGAAGGTTCTCTTTGATGGATCCTCAATTTTAAAGAAAGATTCAATTTCACCTTGAACTGTAAGCAGTTCTAGAGGATATTTAGCAGCCAAGGGGATGACAGATGGTAGTGAACCAATGGGTGGAGTCAAAGTGGATTTATGTGGAAGTGATGAGGATGGAATGACTTGAATGGGAACAGATGATAAGGGGATTAGTGATGGAATCTCCTTGTCATCCTCATGTAGAACAATTTTTTTTGCGTACATAAGAAAATTTTGGTGGTGGAGGAACTTTAGGTGGAGAATGTGGTTTAGGTGAAGACAGTGGTTGTGAAGGGAATCTTTGAGGTGTTGGAGGTGGTTGTGTTGATGGTGGTGTATTGAAGTTGATTGTGGCAAAGGAGTGGCTAACCTCTACTGAGACAACTGGTGTCTCAACAGCTGTTTGCCTATCTGCTGATGCATTTGTTACATCGACATCTGTTGGTTTAGTGGATGAAGGTGGTGGTGAAGCTTTCTTTTGCTTCTTTTGAGGTGGTTGTTGAGGGGAAGGTTTGGTTTTGGGTGTAGCAGAGGATACATGCTTTGTAGGAGTATTAGTGTTTTTGGGAAATGCGCCAATTGGTGGTCTATTATTTCTAAAAGACTTCCATCTTTGTAAAGTACCAATGCTTTCCCTTTTACTCTTCTCCTCCTGTGCTTTATTCCAATTATAAGATTTGCTCTCTTTTGTATCTTGCTTTTTCTGCTTTTCTAAAACTTTTTCCTCAACTTGGATGTTTAGGGTCTCATCAATTCCCTTTTTCTTTCCAGCTTCTGAAGTTTTTGCAGAAGTTTGTTGTTTGGAAGACTTTGGCTATTGTTGGACCTTTATTTTTGGTTTGACTTTTGGATATGGTTCCAACTTCCTCGTTAAGTCTTTCTCCCCCTTTTTGGCATCATCTTCATAATCTTTTTCAAACACTGGTGCAGGGGAGGAGCCAGTAAGTTTGAGCAAATATTCTTTGATGACCCTTATGTTTGCCTGTGTATCTTTATACCTAGCCACAACCATTATTCTGATAAATTTCATATGCTTATTGTGGTTGAGTTCAGCAAATTCCCTTTGAGCTGCAAGTATTGGTTGCACAGAGTTCCATAGCTCTTTGGAGATTTGCTTAGTACTAGGCTGACAGTTAGAATTTTCCAACATCTGCTTCATCATATATTTCATTTCACTAACAAAGTTTTTAATGGAAGACAACATATCCATCAAATCCTTGTATCTTAATTCATCACCTAATTTAATAGGATAATCTGAATTCCCACCAGAGGTGGTTGTATTTGTTTTGATAATAGGAGAAGACTCCATGTCATCAGAAACAAATGCCCCTTTTTCTTGGTTCTGGGGACTTCCCATTGGAACAGAGTTTACAGTTGTAGCCTTAACATTGGTTACCTTCAAGGGAGTCTTAGTAGTGAAACCACTGTCCAACTATAAATCAATGGATTCAACAGTTGTAGTGGCTGCTCTACTTGAATTGCTACCAAGAGTTTTGTAAAACTCAAGGGGTGTAACCTCCTCAACTGTTTGGGGGTTAGCAGATTGAATAGGTTCAGACACAGTCATTTGTTGGGTTATACTCCCAGTAATGGGTTGGTGAGAGCGACTGTTTTGAGTCTGAATATCAGTTGCTTCAAACAGTGGTAATATGGTTGGTGGAATTGGAGATGAAGGTTTTGGTGTGGAAAGAGACATTGCCCTAGGAGAAGGGCTTTTAAGCATACTTTCAAATGAAAGTAATGCTTCATGTTGTGGTGTCCCTATGCTTACAACATGATCTTTTTGTGAGGATACATGAGGAGTTTGGTCAATGGGTTGAGATCTTTCCACATGCTGTGAGGAAGTAGCAGCAGTGGTTTCACGTGACATTTGTGTTGTCACTGGGTTAACCTCTGGGATCTCATCTTCCAGAGGACCCGTTTTATTGGGTTTGGTGGGCTTTTTGGACTTGATAGTTTTCTTTCTGGGTTTTGCTGGTGTGGGTTTCACAGTAATGGTTGTGGTGCTGTGATCACCAGGAGCAGTGGGCTCAGTAACAGAGGTTTGAGCAGCAGATGTGGACTCATCTAAAACATTCTCATCCCCCTTTGCTTGTGTTTTGGAAACATTTGACTCTTTGGCCATAAGGCGAGTAAAAGTTTCAGAAGTGAGACTATTTATTTTAAGAAACATGTTTTTGTAGGTAGTAGCTTAATAGTCTGGGGTACATAAAAAAGCAGCGTTTTTTCCTTTTTGAATGTTCTTCACATTTGAAACCAAATCTAAAAATAGTGCTTGAGAGTAGTTAAAATTAGATTTTGTCAAAATAGCATATCCCAAGTACTGAAATTTTTAAAGGAATTTCATTGAAAGTCGTGGTTTTAGCAGAAAGACATGTTAAGAGGGTATGTAAAAATAATTTCATAGGAGCAGGAAAATTTGGTTTAAACATTTTAACTCCTTTTAACTGTCCTTCATACCCCTCTCAATCAATTCTGCATGAAGTTCATTCTTGGGAAAAGATGTCTTACCTGCCAAGTTGTTCAACCCAAATGTTGTTGATATGGTAGTTGGGGTAATTGCAACAAGTGTTTCTCTGACTTTTGAAGTTATAGCATAAGGCTCTTTCTTTTGTTCTTGAATTTTAGCATTTGCCCAAAAATCACGGAGTGTATCTTGATAAATCGGTGCATTGGCAGTAAGAATAGCTTTGTATTTGGATGACGTAAGAACATCAATTATTGAATGATAGGTAGCGTTTTTGTCAGTTTTCTTAAAAATAGGAAGGTAGTTATGGGGGTTTTTGATTGTCAGAGCCATGATCGGAATAGAAATTTGCGAGAGGTTGAAGAAGAAGTTGTGAAGAAGAAGATGGAAACCGCTTTGGAGAATTTTAAATTCGATACGGCAAGTAAAAGCTTTGTTTGGGGATAAAACAGGGTTTTATAAAGTGAAAAAGTGAACGCTGACGTGGCAGCGGTTTCAAAGATCTGACGGCTAACATCTGTCCATGTCGCAACCTCTGTTGGAGGGCAACAACAGTGGTTGGGAACAGTGAAATGAACAATGGCTGATTTTAGTCTATCAGTGGATAGACATCAATGGTTGAGACCAACATCTGTTTGATCAACAGTGGTCCAGGCAATGGATAAAGGAAAACAGAGGATACCTTTTAGTAGTGGATGAATTTTTTGTCACACCCTGACTTTTGAGGAAGCGTGATTTGGTGTGACTTGCTTAATATCATTGCATTCAACCATAAAAACAACTAAATGATAAATCCAAGATGTTCATCCATTGATTAAGTTTTAAAACATTACAACAACATTGTTTTAAACCCCAAAACCGCAGACTTCGTATTCAGAATACGACACCAACAGGTTTTAAGTTCCACAAGGACTTTTCAAAAGACACAAATGAAAACTAGGCTTTGAAACATTTATCCTATCCAGGATAGGATACACATTCTAAACCCTTCGACACCGGATGACATCTTTTATTCTAAACAACACTTAAAACTTCAATGCCCGCCAGATCCATACTTAGTTTCCTAAAATACATGTAGTTTGAAAACATCAACAAAAGTTGAGCGAGTTCATGTGATTTGTAATGTGTGCACGAATCATCCTTGTAAACATTTGTAAGTGTGTATGTATGTATTTGTAAACTGGTATGAAGCAACAAGGAACATATCAATTAATGTGTAGCTAATACATTAACATGTGTGAAACGACGTAGGAAGGCTCAAACCTAACAGATTTTGTACCGGGCCTCCGGCTGTAAGACATAGTCACCTCATGGGCCAAACCCCGGTCCACATGGGTGTAGGCTTGGTACACCCAAATAGATGTATCACTCATGTCCCTCGGTCCTCAAATGAGGATTAATGGTCTTAAGAGTGTGCCTACCCTTTCACATGATCTAAAAGTATTTTCCTTAGCTAACCATACCATTTGTAATTGTTTGTAAACATTTTGTAACATGTACTTCACCCCCGAAGTTATAAAACTGAAAATAGTTAAAAGAAAAGGGGGGACATGAACTCACAGTTTTGCGTTCTTTGTAATCACCTGTAACTCAAAGCTTCTTCGGGTGTACACGACTTCCTACAACGTACTTAGGTTTGTTAGACGAACGGGTCGTGCCTTGACTTTGTATTAATTAGTGTCTTTGAGTTACGTCTCTTTGTGTCTTCAATATTATTCCAAGTTATATAATTATTTGTTAAAATAATAAATATTTTAACTTAAATTATATTTATTTCATTTTGGAATAATGGTTAAGTTAATATATTTTAACTTGATACTTCTCAAGTATTTATACATGCATTTCCTTCCCAAGGATGGGAGTATTTGTATTCGTATTCTTATACTTGTGTATTTTTTCCATGTATTGGTGTCGTATTCCGGAGTGTATTTATACGTATGAGAATACATATTTTCTTGTAATTGTTAAGTATTCTCATACTTAATTTTTGTATTAATTTTTCCGGAAAAATTCACCAACATATATTTCCAAAATATATATGTTAAGAAATAGTACTTAGAAAAATTATTTATAATTTTTCCTTGGCAAAAATATTTGTATTTTCATATAAGTTCCAAAAATAATATATTTCCAAGTCTAACTTATATATATAAACTTATTTTTTTCCGAAAATGACATACTTCATATTTATTTAAGAAAATATATCTTTCACCCCAAAATTTATTGTATTTCTTGTTTGTTTAAGAAAATATATATTTCTAAAAAATAATATATCTTCTAAAAATTTCAAGAAAAATATATATTCATACTTGCCAAAAATAATATATTTTTCCCTTGTCAGAAATATGATATATTCTTGTAGTAGTTGTAAAAATCATATTTTCATTTCCTTGGTGTCCAAAATATTATTTACCAAAATATACTTCGTGAATAAATTTTCCGGATTATTTTGTAAGTCTTCTTTCATAGTTCGGTTTCTCCAATATTTTGTGTAGAATGTGTATATTTATTCCTTGGAATTTTGGTAATATTTTGGATTGTAATTCTTGGTATTTTGATGTGTTATATTATTTCAAGTCCTAAAATAATATAGCTAATACACAAAATATATAAATAATCACACACATGGTGTCATCTAAATATATATTCCTAAATACATATTTACTCACTTTTATTTATAAAAACCAACCTCCAATATTTATATTTTTGTAACAAAAATTATGGCAAAGTTTTTGTAAATCTCTATGGTTTAAAATACACTTGTAAGTGTATGATAATTAATATTTTTCTAAGTGTTTAGATTTTCAGAAAATTTTGCCATAGTTTCCCCTAAAAATGGAGGTTTCCATGCTTTCAAGCATACCATTTTCTTTTGTAAAAATCAACACAATCAATCCACACTCAACAACAAACAACTTTTACTTACCAACTTTGCCAAAAACAAGTCATAATCTACTACTTCATGAACTTGAATCTTTGTAAAAATTTGTAGGAACTTACTAATGTTCTTAGTAAGCCTTGTTACCTTCTAAAGTGTGATTAGTTCTTTAAAAACTTCATTTTTGAAAACGATAGATCTTTACAACTTATGATCATCATTTCTAAAAATGTTTCTTTGTGGATTCTTCTTATTACACAAGTGTTTCTACACTTGTTTAACTACCAAAAATAAGGTTTGTTTATGTAAGAACCAAGATTTAGAAAAACTTATATTTTTAACTTGGTTTCTTTAGAAATCATCCATGAAATTTTTAGATCTACATGATTAATAACTTACTTAGATCATTTCTTAACAAGAAACAACTTTATTCTTTCAAGTTCATGATCTTTGTGTGGATGATCTATCATCCTACAACATTTTAATTTTCTCATCTTTCTAGATTATGTTTTTAATCATGATCTAGCAAGATCACATGATGATCTACATCATATACATGAACAAATAACAATTCAACAAGCAAAACAACACAATAACAACTTAGTTTCTTCATAAACCATGCTTATGTTCAAGTTTACTTCTTGTAGCTCTTAGTGTTCTTCAAGATTATGATTATGGTTCTTCTTTTAACCACTTAAAATAGAAGTAAAATAGCAAGATCAAGGTTCTTACCACTAGCTCAAGGCTAGGGATGATCAAGAGAAGAAAACAAGTGGATAAAAGCAAATGAGAAAGGTCCTTGAACTTCCGAAGGTTCCAAGCTTCCTAATGATGCTAGAGACACCTTGTGGACACCTTAGAATGGTTGATTGTTGAGTGAAAATGGATGTGTATGTGGTGTGTGTGTGAGCCGTAAGTATGGAAGGAATAAGAAGGGGAATTTTTGTGTTGAAGATGAAGAAATGATCTTGGCTTAATCTCATGGTTTATAGGAAATATCTTCCAACATGTAATGGAATATGGTATAATATGTATAGAATATACCCAACATGATCTAATTTTGTAACAAATAAAATCAATAGTGGGTCCCATAAGTTGGGCCATGAACTAGGTTGGGGGGGGGGGGGTTAGTAGACTAGGTTTAACTATTAGTTAGATAATCTAGTTCAAATTCAAGTGTTTAGTTAGGGTGTTTAGTTATTAGTATGTTACATAGTGTGTTATGATGTTCGGGTCACATAACTAGCTTGGTAATGTTAAAACAATGCTTTTAGTGAAAATTTGGTGTTTCGGGTATTGTCCGGTTGTTCGGTTGGTTACCGGTTTGTTAAGGTGCTAAACTCTACAGTTTAGTGTGCTTTATGTTACCTTTTTTGACACTTTTGATTCCCGACACTTAGGAAAGCATTCAGGATCATTTTACCATATTTCTTCATTATATCAGATTGTTTAAATGCTGATTTTTGATGAATTTTGCTGAATTCAGCACTTTGGGTGAGTTTTAGGCACTTTCCGGCACTTAAATTATCACTAGGAAGGCAGTTTTGTGATCCTTACTTTCCTACACACTATACTAGTGTAAGACTTGGTTTCTGACTCATTCTGTGTCTCAACACATTGTCTGTCTATATACTGAATTCCGTCAGCATTATTCAGATTTGTCTGATAACTGTGCTAACTGTGTTTCATGCATCGTTTGAGTCAATAAAATTCTCATGCAATAATGTCATGATATTAAGCAATATATGATGCACATGTATCTATATGGTAATAATCAGAAGCAATTCAAGTAATTAATTGTAAATCAGCACAATCATTAATCATTAATTATTGTCTAATTAATTGTACGGATACATGCAAATTTGACAGTTGTCACATTCTCCCCCTGTTAAGAAAATTTCGTCCTCGAAAATTTATACTACCTTATGAATAATACTGAGGTAGATAACCACAAAACCGAATCACGACTTATTCGAAACAGGTGCATCCAATGACATATTACAATAATCAGAACCCAGCAGTTAAAAGGTATGTGTTTCAGAATTAGATGTCAAAGGACACGAGATGTATAGATGTATAATCTAGTGTAACTTAGTTAACAGGGTGCATCAAAGGAGTTTCAACCAATAGAATTTCAAACAATTGATCACAATATGCTAATGAGTTCTCAGAAACAATAGCATCCGCTATATGAACTCAAAATCGACAACTCGAATATAATAGTAACATGAAAATGATCTGTCAACTTTCGAATAAATAAATGAATAAAATTAGTGTGTTGACGTTATTGAATTTGCGAGAATACACTGAAATGAAATACAATAGAAAATGGTGTATTGTTGTCTCAATACGTAGTTGCATAGTTTAGATGACAGGTCAAATAAAAGTATGTGTAGTTTCGTATGAAGCGGTTGACCCTGATTAGCATAAGCTACAAGTTTTGTAATGACACCACAAGGTGTCGTAATGGACATAATTCAATAATAACAGTGACCGAACAAGTTCACCGTGTTTGAAATCAAGTGAAAGTGTAATGAAGTGAGTCTGAAGAATTTGATTCAAACGGCATCGTAGGATCTTTCAATTGAATATAGAACACTAAAGAATTACCGTTTCCGATCGAAGATGAAAAAAAAGCAATAAATACTGCAAGGTATTCGATCGATAATGAAAGAACCGTTAGGAGGTACACTGGGATATAAAATGAATTTATGTACCATTGTCTTAACACACGATTGTGTTAGGACTGCTTCAATCATGATAAAACAAAACGGATTTAGAGCAAGTCAATAAATAAACAATTAAATCCGTGTATGAGATGAGTAACCGAGATTAGCACAAGCTTCAATTAGCGAAAGCTTCACTACAAGGTGTCAAAATCAACGAGTGATTTAATGGAGTCGTAGACCAAACGAGTCTACTATGACTTGGAACAAAGAGACATTTTCCAAAAATGAATTTGAATATGATGCTCTCAATACATCATATGGTGTCCTGAATTGAATATGCGAAATGGGCAAGCTCAAGCAATTGCACTTGATTTTAGCGCAGTCTGACAATAAATGTAGGTATCGACAAGAGGATTCTGGCATGGTTGCAAAGATAAACCATGTATGTAACTTGAAAGAAAAGAAATTTCAAGAAAGTGTGTTGACTTGATAGCAAAGGGGTCAACAATTACAATAATGTAGGTTATTCGAATCGCAAATAAAAAAAATAGCTTTAGCAAATAATATTTGAACTTTGATGAAGCGCTGATTCGAAATGAAACCACATGCATAACCAATGGTGCGTGCATAACATATGAATTTCCAAGAAATGAAACAATGAGTACTCTCTATGATGAAGAAATGATCAAGTATCGAGACAAGGGAGTGTTTGCTCTAACGAAGGAAATTGTTGTAATGCAACTACCATTAAGAGAAGTAGAGATGTAAAAATCTACTTGCTAGAATCAAGAGTGGGAATTTCAATAAAAGAAAATTGAGTGCTTTATCTGTTAGCTAAAATAGCATATTCGACAGAATGATGGTGTTTGCCCGAGTTAATAAACGTGGTTCTTACGTGGTGACCTTTAGTGGATCTTGACATAAGTTCCCGAAGGTCTTAAGTGCATGATTCCTAAACCCTCAAGGTTCTGTATTCTGTGTGTAACTATTTTGTGTATCGTGTATAAAACACAGCATTAGCGTATGTTCAACACAACTTGTTGATTCACTGTACCTTGGTATACTTTCTTCCTGAATCCGCGGCTAGCGATAACCTGATCGAAGACCGTTCTTGGGATAGTAGTTGGATCCTTGCAGTTAAATAAATCGTTAATTCCTCGGCATGGGATTCCGGTTCTTGATGGTTGACTTGTTCCGTTGTTGGTAGTCGATACTCATTCGAAAATTACCACCCTTCTCTTCGACGGGTAACACTGGAGTCCCCAAAGCTAGAAGCTTGGTCTTATAGATCGCTTATCTAACAATTCCTGAAGCTACGTTGACAACTCTTGCATCTCTGAAGGCACAAGTCGATAAGGTGTCTTAGCTACTAGCGCAATGCCTGGAACCTAGTTAATGTGGAACTCGACTTGTCATTGAGAAGACAATCCTGGCAAGTCTTCGAGGAAGACTTCAGGATATTCCCTTACCACAGGGATATCTTCGAGCTTAGGTTCTTTGGCTTCTTTGTCCATGACATGAGCCACGGGAGCGACACATTCTTTACGCGAAAACTTCCGTGCCTACGCACAACTACTAACCCGTAGAAGCGTATCCTGCTTCTCCTATGCATCACGATCGTCTCTCCATTCGCCACTGGGATACAGATAATCTTCTCATGACATACGATCTCAGCTCGGTTACTCGACAACTAATCCATTCCAACTACGACGTCGAAACTTCCTATTTCAGTTGGCAGGAGGTCTGACGAAAACTTGTGTTCTCCAATCTCTATATCGTAGCCTCCAATCACTTCCCTGCTTTTCTACTAACTTCCCAATAGCTAGTTTTATCTAGTACGGAATGTCTAACTTACTGGCAACTAAAGCAGGTATATTCTTAAACTCTAGAGATACGGAACTATAGACAGCACAGTGCTCAAATAGCACAGATGCAGAACTTTTGGTTGATAGAGAGCGTACCAGCAACCACATCTACTTCGCGAGCTCCGATATTGCATGCTTTTTCACGATCCTAGTCGTTCTTCGGGCAATCCTTCCTAAAGTGCCCCACGTCTCCGCATTCGAAGCAACCTGGGACTCTACCATTACTGTTTCCGTCGTGGTTGTCGTTACATTTTACCCCTTGTCTGGGATTCTTTGCCCAATAGGCATCCTTGCTGTGTCCCTCTTTTCCGCACTTACCGCACTTGGGCCTCCGACATCGACCTTCATGGTGAAGCTTGCACTTATCACATCTCGGTTTAGATCCCAAGTAGATCTTAACATCAGCCTGATTATTCTTAGGGCAATATTTCCTGAAATGCCTTTTGTCTCCACAGTTAAAACAACCTTGAGCACGTTTTTGTTCATCACTCTTTTTGCCTTGATAGTCGTTGTTGTAGTTGTTTCCCCCGTGATTCCCGCTACCATCTTGACCTCTGTATCCATGTCCAGTACCTTGCCTACACGTCTCCTTGACATGCCCCACCTTGCCATAGTTCTCACATTTTCCATATTTACATCGCCCGACATGATAACGTCGACAATTGTCGTACCTAGGTAGGATACCCATGTACTCTTTCCCCTTTTTGGCCTTGTTATTGTTATTCGCACGAGTACCTTTTTGGAAATTAGTGAACTTCCTCTTGTTCTTTCCAAATGACTCCTCCTGAGTTTCCTTCTTCTCATGAGGGGTCGAAAGTTTTTCCAATCTAAGTGCTTCCTTAGCGAGCGCCAAACTCAAGATATTTGCATCAATAGTTGTTGGTGGCGTTGATGTCGTCATCAAGCTCAGGATCTGAGACGCCAGTGCCCAGATGAATTGCTCCATCCTTTTCAACTCTGGTTCCACCAGATATGGAACAACTCGCGACAAATCATGAAGTCTCTGAACGTACTCCACCACCTTTGGACCTTCCATCGTCAAGTTCCGGAATTCAATTTCCAGCTTCTGGATCTCCATCTGAGAACAATACTCCCTACGCATCATTTCCTTCAACTCATCCCATATCAAAGCATACGCAGCAGCCTCGCCCATTATCTGAACCCAAAGGTTCCACCATAACAGAGCCTCATCTTGAAACAATCCAGATACGTATGGGACTTGTTGCTCTGGCGTACATCCGCTTATTCACAAAACAGAATCCATATTCTTGGCCCATTTCACAAAAGCTATGGCACCTCCAGTGCCATCGAAGTTCAGAGGCTTGCAGTCTAAAAACTGCTTGTAGGTACAACCTGTACCCAAGCAATCATCATCACAGAAAGCATTAGCAAGGCACACTTGGAATTGTCCAAGCGTATTGTAATTTGTCTTAGGTGACTTAAACATTACCGTTAGTTGGGTTATTCCCTGAGGTACTTTCGCTGCGTTTGTAGCGAAGAACCTCGTGCCGAGCTATGGCCCGTGAGACGTGCGCTTGCCATTCTGCCTTGGTCAGCCGAATGATTTCTTGATGAGACATCTTCTAAGAAGAAGTTCGGATTAGTCAGGTCTTATTTGTTCAGGGATGGTATTTAGTTGTTTAGAGGTCGTATATAAAAAAAATATAAGTACACATATTATATCATCATCTCAATCAATCAAACATTAGCACAATCATAGCAAAATCAAGTGATTGGGAATATGTCTAATGAGAACGTAATAATCAAGCACGTTGTTGATTTACATATTTAATGAGAACATGACGATTGGCCTTTCATTAATCATCGACCACAAAGTATTGTTACATGTCTTACAAAATATGTCATATCAAAAGGGAACACAGGGTCACACTACCCTTGTCTAACAAGTCTACCAATCTACGAAGGTCTTACAATCAAAAGGTGGTCTCCAAAAGGCTTCACAAGCTCAGCTTAATAGTGGTGCTCTCATCGCAGGTAATGCATCTGCATAAGACCAAAAACCTACTGTACTGATGGCGTGTAACACCCCGAAAACGGGTTTGGTAATCAAACCACGTTAATACTAAAAGACAGGTAAAGTACCGTTAGTGGTAAAATTAACCCGGTGAATATTAGGATTTTTAAATTAATAAACCTAATATTAAATAAAAATAGTATAAAGGGTTTTGATGAAATAAAGTTTATAGAAGGCCCGAGTTAACGGGACTCAACATAAACTTAGTCATAATTTCCCCAGACTCACTGAGTTAACTAGGAATTTTTGACCTAGTTAGCAAATGAGAACAATGCTATTAAAATAAATAGGTTGTGGCCTACTTAATAATGAACCAAACACGAGGGGTTAAAGTGGGATAACCTGAAAGGTTATTTAAACAAATCAAAACACAAACACACACATACGTGTGTGTTCTAGATCGAGCAGGGGAAGCTCCCCATGGAGCCAAACCCTAACCTTCAACAAATCCATCCGATTGAAGGGCCAAACGAAGCTCAAATTCACAACCGAACGTGAATTAACGATCACCCGAACAAGAGAATCATAAGGTATGTAAAATCTTGATGATCCGTGAAGTTTTAAAAATTGGATAATCATCCTAATCGTGAATTAGGCATGGATTAGAGAAGCTATGGCTAGATTAGTGATGTATATTTGCTTAGGAACAAAACCCTAAGTGAAATTCATACATAACATGCTATGAATTGAAGGATTGGATGATTTACCACACTAGGTTAAGTGGGTTTTAACCGTAGGAAGAACTTGATGATATAATTGTGTTTAGGATCATCGTATACGATTTTAATCAAGAAATACTTGAACAAAATAGTGTGTTCAAGTACATGATCATACTTACTAGGAAACGGGTGGTATGATAAAATGAAAATGATGATATATTCTTGATTAGAATGATGTAGAGCATATTCCACTGGAATCTCGCATGGAATTAGTCTTTTTCGAAACATACCTGCAAAACAAGCTAAAGGTGATGGAAACAATTGTTAAGTTAGAGTAATAATGAGGATCCTGGATCCTTATTCCCGCAGCGTCTCATGAGGATCCTTAATTCAATCTGATCTGAGGATCCGTGATCCATGCTACACTTGAGGATCCGTAATCCATAAGCAATAAAATTCTATCCCTAACAATTGCCCCCAAACATGACTAGTTGATATCCAATTAGATAGTCATGTTTGAATGAACCGGTATTTAATCGAACAACTGGACATTACCCGGAACATAAAAATATTACTAGAAGCATTGTTTTAACGTTTCTGAGCTAGTTATGGTCCCCGAACACCATAACACCCCTTATAACATAATAACACACAAGTCCCTAAAAAATTACACTTGTAAACTAACTTGTTATTTGAAATTAAGGTTTGAAAGTTGCACTTTACCCCCCCCCATATGTTGGACGGTCATGTTGGTCCCACCAACGATCTTACTTGATCTCATGAGATTGCAAATGATCTTGCTTAGATTTCATTTAGATATTACAAGATTTCATAAGATTGTGAAGATATGAATTGTACTCATGAAGATCTTATGAAGATATGGCCTATATATAAGAACATCATCTCCCATTCATCTTCACAACCCCAACCAAACTTCTCCTCTCTCCCTCTCATCTCGGCCGTGAGCCACCCCCCACACCACCATTACCTTCATCTCATTCCAATCCATTTCAAGTTAGCCACAAGATGCAAGAAGGTGTTTAAGAAGGTTTAGAGCTTGTAGATCTTGAAGAACCTTCTTCTTTTGCTTTTACCCAACCCATTTTTCATCTTCATCCTCAAGTGTTCTTCCCTAGCCCTTGTGCTAGTAGTAAGCTCCTTGTAACTTATTACTTCATATATTGTTGAATAAAAGATGATGAACAATGATAAACTTGAAGAACACAAAAGAACATGATCATGATACTTTAACATAAGCTTAAAAATATAATAATACATGTTGAATATGTTGATGTGCTTCCTGTTGATTGATTATTAGTGTTAGTAATGTTAGACATCATATGGAGCCTACTAGATTGTGATTAAACACATGATCTAGTAAGTTAAAGTGGTGATCTTGTGAAAGAACAAGATCTCCATGCTTTATGTCTTCATGAACTTGAATAATGAAATGGGTTTTCTTATGTAAAAATGGTTAAAACAAAATACAAGTCTTGTAAATAGATGGTTTCCAAATGATTTTCTCAAGAAACCAAGTTTATTTATGAGATTCACAAAGTCATCGTTCCTAAATAAACTAACCATTTTTTTAGTGTTGAAACAAGACTAGAAACATGTATGTAACAAGAAAAATACAAGAGAGGTATTTTTTTTAGAAAAATAATTTTACAAGTTGTAAATGACTAGATCTTTTGATAAAGCGGTTTACAAACAAATAACCATGTTTTTAAGGGTAACTAAACCTACTAAATAACCCGTGGTAAGTTACTACAAGTTTTTACAAGAACTTCAAGTTCATGACGTAGTGAAATTACTTGATTTTGACACTCGGAAGGTGTTGAGTACATTGATTATTGATTATGATGATTTTAAAAGAAAATAAACACATGTTTTGAAAACATGGGAAACCTCCATTTTTAGGGAAAACTCTGTCAAAATTTCTAGAGATTTTGACACTTAGAAAATATAAGTTTTTGAGAAACTTATTCCCTAAAAATGTATCTAAAAAAATACTTACCAAGGTTTCCCTAATTTTTGAGATAAGAAATAATGATTTCTTCAAGACTAAAATCGATATTAAGTATGTATATTTTTGGTGAAAATATATATATTTATTGATCACCAAATTTTGTGCTAAGTGTATTTAGTATGTATTATACGTGATAGTGTATTAGGACTTGAAAATACACTAAATACTCTTAAGGAGTGAAGATACAAAAACACACATAAAACATGCTTAGACAAATACAAGAAAATATATTTATGAAAATATATTACTTGATAGAATAAATCATTTGGACAAGTTATGAACATGAAATGAAGTTTTGAACAAAGATACATAATTCGGGTGCAAAGTGCAAAATACAAGATACTTATATTTATTTTCGAGAAAATAATATAAGTAAGATACATAGTTAAAAATATAAATTATTTTTAACACAAGAAAACATATACAAAAGATAGTGACTTGTACTTGTGCGATACAAGTCTAGTGACTAACGTTGATAAAACACGTTTAGGTCACGACACTAGATAAATCAAATCCGGTGAAGTTTAAGACGCAGGAACGCAAAGTTGTGAGTTCATGCTCCCCCTTTTCTTTTATCTGTTTTCAGTTTTATAACTTCGGGGGTGAAATACATGTTACAAATATTATAATGTTTACAAATGGTATGATGAATACAAAAACAAGAAGCGCTCTTGGTGATAACTAGTACCAAGTATGATGCGTTTTGAAGAATGATACGAGAAATCGTGTCACGAATAGGGTACCATAAGCACCATTAATCGTGTACATACTTAGACCGCAGAACAAAAGGTTAGATCTAACGGGTGACTGGGCAGCCACACTCTTGGTGAAAACTAGTACCGAGTAGTGCTTTTGTGTCTCCGTCGTGAATCGACAACTAGAAAAATGCCTATGGTTTGGTGACTTCCTATGTCGTGTCATATGTTTATGGCCTTGCAACCCATTAACAACCCTGATACATACAAAAATACTTTAGAGTTCATACCACAAGAATACTTTATTTGTACACAAGAATACCTTATTTGGTTCATACCACAAGAAAACTTTATATACTTTATTTTTACAAGACACATATCACGTTTTCATACTAAGTATACTAGCGTGAAATACAAAAGAACTGCATGAATTCACACCAACATTATGTTGACGTTTTTCCAAAACTCACATGTATTTCAGGTAACTAAAGTGGATGTGTGCGCGGTCTTACTCATGCTCGTTGATGTCGTTTATGTTTGTCTTAAATAAAGTCGTAAACTTTCAGACAATATGTTGTTTCGTGATGTAAACACTTAAACTATGTTTTCCGTTACGTAATGTTAATGGTGTTTGAAGTTATTTTTATGAGTATGTAGTATGTTTACCAATCGTATGCAATGAAAACCTTTCATGATCACACCTCGTGCTTCCGCTTTAGAAAGGGGTGTGACAAGAGAAACTCGGTAGAGTTACGTATTATTCACAGTCGTGAATAATAAGATAATAACTGCATTTTGTTTAAATACAAACTTGGACGAGAGTAATAATTCAAGTAAGAATTCTCAATATAAATCCTGTTGAGGAAAAAATAAAGATCACATCAACGAATGTAATTGTATAAATGTTTATAAAAAGGGGACTTTTAAAATGTTCAAAGATAAAACGGGTAGAACTAATAATTGTTAATTGACAATTAAATAAAATTTTACTAAATAAAACAAATCAAGAGATTACTTACATGGGACGTGATGTGGTAATTATAATAAGGTCATGCGTACCATGCATTGATCGCTTACTCTGGCCAAGTAAGTAGTGAACACATGATACCATGAGCTTCTTATAATGAGCATATTTATGTCCGATGTAGTAAAGTGGAGATGGATAAAGAGTTAAAAGAATCTTGGGGTCAAGAAATCTTATGGGCATACTCGTATAAATGGTTTTCGAGGGAACCATAAAAACGATGTATGGCGCGTATAGAAATAAATAACCCAAGTAAATAGTGAAATAAGTCATACTGGACGAAAGAGCCATGGTTGACAAAAAGGGGCATATAAAACCAAAGGATAAATGACCCGCAAGGTCATAGAAACGAAGGTATTGCTCATACAAAAAGATGATTGAAGTTATTAACTTTGGTCGTAGTAAAGAAAGGATGATGATGATAATCATCATTCAGAATTTATAAGACCATCAAGCATGGTCACATAAAGAATAAAGGTCTGGTTAAATAAAGCAATGGATTTCGCTAAGAAAACCGAACAAGTCAAAACGAAGTCTTAATGCATACCTAAATGGTTGCATTAATGATAACTTCACTAAATCACCCGGTTGATGGGTAGGGAATCAAACAGATGCGTAAACCGAGAAAGGGGAACGCGGATTGAAAGTCAAAAGACTCGGATTATGACTAAAAGACTATAAAATTTCGGAAACAGAAATTTTAATAATTATGTTCAACTGTTGTGAGGTTGAACAGGGTGAATAAAGAACAAAGTTTGACTGTTCACAAGTGATGGATTTCACATAAACAAGTCAAACGGGTTAAATACAAAGTAAGGCTGGATGGCCTAAGAAAACGATTGTTGATACGGACTACAGTCACACTTAATAAATTTAAAATATGAAAACAAATGAATTTCAAATATAAAAAGAAGGACCTACGGGATCATCATAACCTTCGGGTTATAAACAGTGTAAAGGTCTACAGGACCAAAATGACCCACGGGTCATGAATAGAAAGAAATAGATTATAAAGACATCGCCTTAAAAAGATGAACGTCTAATGAAATAGCCCACGAGGCTAAGTGATAGAACCTACGGGTTAATTAGATAAAGCGAGGGAACCAGTTAAGAATCCCCGCATAAAACAAAGACTGTAGAAGGATAAATTCTTTGTTGTCAATTTCTTGATATAAAGTAATTGACATAAGTAAAAAAAACGTCAGACTAAAATTTAGTTTAAGTATGAAATAACGTTTTTACAAATATGAATTCTGATAGGAATTTACATAGTAAATATTAAAAGATACAGGTCTTGACACTAATAAGTGCAAGACGATACATCCGAAAATAAATTTTTTCGATAATGAAAGGTTGAAATAAATATAACATGACGTGATACGATCACGATCAAGAAAAGTAATGTGAAAAGTAATCGCATTGTAGCCCGAATGATGGGTATAAAGTAACTGGACTAATAAGTGTAGTCAGTGAGACCGGTTGAGGTCAAAACTTAAAATTTAGAATTTTTTTATACCATATCCATTACAAGATTAGCGTTAAATAAATATAGTCGATAAGCTCATATGACCAAGTGGCCAAGTTATGACGACCCAGTCAAGTAAATGATAAAAGTATATAGTACAAGATTAAAGTGACGGCCCATGAGGCCTCACTAACGAAAAATATTGGTCACCTATGTTGAGGGATCAAAAGGCTATAAGTTCAAAAACAAAGGAGTTTGTTTGTTAAAAGTGAAAGATCTCACTAAAATATCCAAACGGATTAAATTAACGGATTCATGAAAAATTCGAAAGTATAAAAGCGATGAATTTCGCTAAGTTAATCAAACCGGTTGAAATAACGAGATTATGTTATTTTGATTTACATTAATTCGTATAAAATACGTATATGCTATGTAACCAAAAAGATATTACCATACTTTTCTGGTAATACTAACAATTGGTTAAAGTATAAGTAATGTTTAAAAGATTACTCGGGTCAAAAGCATTGAGTTTAAAATCAATAAATTATGTAAGAAAAGGTTTCGAGGACGAAACCTCTTTAAGGGGGTAGACTTGTAACACCCCGAAAATGGGTTTGGTAATCAAACCACGTCAATACTAAAAGACGGGTAAAGTACCGTTAGTGGTAAAATTAACCCGGTGAATATTAGGATTTTTAAATTAATAAACCTAATATTAAATAAAAATAGTATAAAGGGTTTTGATGAAATAAAGTTTATAGAAGGCCCGAGTTAACGGGACTCAAAATAAACTTAGTCATAATTTCCCCAGACTCACTGAGCTAACTAGGAATGTTTAACCTAGTTAGTAAATGAGAACATTGCTATTAAAATAAACAGGTTGTGGCCTACTTAATAATGAACCAAACACGAGGGGTTAAAGTGGGATAACCTGAAAGGTTATTTAAACAAATCAAAACACAAACACACACATACGTGTGTGTTCTAGATCGAGCAGGGGAAGCTCCTCATGGAGCCAAACCCTAACCTTCAACAAATCCATCCAATTGAAGGGCCAAACGAAGCTCAAATTCACAACCGAACGTGAATTAATGATCACCCGAACAAGAGGATCATAAAGTATGTAAAATCTTGGTGATTCGTGAAGTTTTAAAAATTTGATAATCATCCTAATCGTGAATTAGGCATGGATTAGAGAAGCTATGGCTAGATTAGTGATGTATATTTGCTTAGGAACCAAACCCTAAGTGAAAATCGTACATAACATGCTATGAATTGAAGGATTGGATGATTTACCACACTAGGTTAAGTGGGTTTTAGCCGTAGGAAGAACTTGATGATATAATTGTGTTTAGGATCATCGTATACGATTTTAATCAAGAAATACTTGAACAAAATAGTGTGTTCAAGTACATGATCATACTTACTAGGAAACGAGTGGTATGATAAAATGAAAATGATGATATATTCTTGATTAGAATGATGTCTAATATCATCACGTGTTAAAATGATTAAACCGGTAACATAAGAATGATGCTTATCGGATAATTGATCAATGACATGATCGAATGAAAAATTCGACATAAGAATCGTAGGATGGAATAGTCGTAAATGATTATGACAAATCTAACCATCTTACAAATTTCAATGATAGTTTGACGCTTGACAAGCTAGGTGGAAGCTTGGGAATGAAGCGGGTCAAACGAGTCAAGAATGAAGGAAAAGCATAATTTGGATGCTAGGTAAGTAAAGCTTACATTCTATTTATTTAATACCTATTGATTTTATAGGTTTTTGAATAATATAAAGTCTTGTTTGAATTCTGATGTTCCGACACGACATGTGCGGTTCGGAACAAAAGATAATAAAGATAAACCATGTTTAATGGTTAAAAAGAGCTAATACGGTTATTTAGTCATGAAAGGACTAATAAATAACGAGTTTTGAATAGTTACCTTATAAGGTAAACTAAAACAAATAATAAAGGTAAAACGGTAATTCGATCACTCGTTGACGATTACCGTTAGTTTGTGAAAGACACTTTATAGCGTAAGTTATAATGGATCAAAAGAGTCAATAAATTATTTATAAGGAAAATGACCGTACGGTGTAAACCGGAGCAAGTCATGTAGACGAGATAGTAATAAACATCATCTCGCCAATAAATTCGGTCACTTAGACTAAACGGGTCAAAAGGCGAAGATATTACTGTTTTGGTTAAAAATCTAATGAGGATAATGCAACCAAACTCTTAGTTACGGGGAATGATGCTTGAAATGAAGAACAATAATAAGAATCACTTCGATGTAAATTGCACAAATGACACAAGGATTTATACGAGGAAAAAGCCCTTGATCAATGAATGATCTCCGGCATAAAAACCTCGGGTGATGGAAACTACCGATCACCAAGCTCAAATAAATCAATAAAAGTTTACAACTTCGGATAGTGACGAGCTAAGTACAAGGATCACTATAGTTAATCGTGTAAAAGTGTGAGAATTGTTAAGTGTTTGTTGAGAGCTTTGAGACTGCAATTGTATGAGAGTGTGTGTGTAACCGAAAATGGCTAAATGTTCTAATTTTAGCTCGTCACCCCTTTAAAAATGAAAGCTAACTAAGCTAACTAATTGTCCGACTTTTGTGCCATGCTCCCACGTTCTCCACAACGTCCATTTCTATTCAAATGTGTGCGAAATACCCGTGGAATATTCCATAGTAACGTTGCCAAGACCAAGTCAAGCTCAATACTCCTGCAAAACAATACGAAACACAAACAACCAATCGTTAGTATGAGGATCCTTAGGGTGATCCATGATCCTGATCCTGAAGCTCTTCTGAGGATCACTATCTGTCACAGAAGTAAGGATCACTAATTAGGATAGCAAATAAGGATCACTAATTGTTAGAAAATCCACCCCCTAACAATTGCCCCCAAAATATAAGGAGTAAAATGTAAAATTAACGAGTTATGTTTTCTTGATCTTATCTGCAACAAACTCAACGGATTTATAGCCGTTAATATCGAACTATCCGTTGCATTATGACGTCACAGAGTGACACCCTTGCAAAATCATCATTATAAATAAGAGATATGGATATGATCGTATGCATTTAAATTCCAGAGCTACTCCCTTTATAACCGCGTTCAGAAAATCAAACAGGTATTCTCCCCTTCATCTTCTCTCTTTGCTTGCTCTGTTTTTCTTTCCTTTCAATTATTCCATTCAAAATGTTGCTCCGGAACTCCCCTGCTAAGGATCACCAGAAAGAAAGCCCCTTTAAGAGTCAAGGGATCATCACAGATTCCGCTAAAGAACGTTGCCTTTTCACCGATCCTCAGATCGATAGGATCCGGTATTGTTTTCCCGCAAACACCGCATTTAAACCCTATGATCCCACTGCCCTGAGCGATCACACTTCTGAATCATGGGTTGCCTTCCCTGTGACCCCGTTTGCCATAGGCTACACATATCCCGTTTGCCATAGCGATCACACTTTTGTATACCCTTGAAAGGATCATCGAGCAGGAGGGGATAGATTTAGGCATGGCTGAGTTGGGAGAACTGTATGATCTTACCACCTTTGGTTCCCATCGCTATCTGTTCAAACGAAAACCTGGGGAGGAGCATCCGATCTTCAAAGCCACCAAGAATGATACTAACTGGAAACGGTGTTTCTTTTTTGTCAGGAGAGATTCTATCCCTGATGGGAAGGATCTACCCAAGAAGTGGGCTACCCATGGTAGGATGGAGGATCCTAAGAAGGATCACCATAGAACTTATCCTTTAGTTTAAGGATCACTGACATTCTTTTGCTTTCTTGTTGTGCAGCTATCTCCGTTTCACACCTCAGATTGACCCCTGCTGCTAAAGAGAGACTCTTGGCCTTCAAAAGACTTGACCCTGAAACAAGAACTTTCAAGACTACCACCCAAGATTCTCAGGAAGTATCCTCTGGTTCTGTCACGATGTCAAGTAAGTATCCTTGTTTAAAGATTCAATTAAATAATGAAATTCAAGTAAAATTAAGATACTTATCTTGTTTTGGTTGTGTAGGTGCTGGAAAATCCACCAAGTCTGCTTCAAAGTTCAGCATCACCGATCTCACCAATGTCAGACCCTCAAAGAAGAAGACTCCTGCTAGCCCAACTGCTTCAATCCCCAAGGCACCCCTCAGAGGAAAGGGAGGCAAGAAGAGAAAGGCCTCCGAAGCTGAGGATTTGCAAGGTCTCCCCTTGATCCGCCAACAATTTCTGGACTACTTCAATGAGGTAAGGATCACCATCTCTGCCCCTATATCCTGCTGATATGAGGATCATTTGGTTCTGACATTATCCTTTGTCTTCCTTGCAGAAATTTGCTGAGATCGAGACCTATGTTGGCCACGTTGAGGATCAGGATAGCAAGATTGCTGATCTTCAACAGGTTGCCGTGCTGAAGGACCTCAAGATAGCTGATCTTCAGAAGGATCTCCAGAACGCCAGAAATGAGGTTGCCAAGATGCTGATCAACTTTGACTATGAGAGGCACGAGATCACCGAGGATGCCAAGGTCTCTGCCGCCATAGCAATGTACAAGACCCAGCTGCAAATGGCTATAGAAGCTCAGGATCCTGCTTTTGACAAGAGCACCTGGGATGTGGAGGGCTGGAAGGCAAGGTTGGCTGAACTGGAGGATGAAGAAGAGGCTGAGGAGATCCTGACAATTGAGGCGGGAGGCAGTGGCAAGGATCAGGGTGGTGAGGTAAGTAGAGCTGGTTGTGAAGATGCAGCGAAGGTCTAAGCTGCAGGATTGGGCGATGAAGGAAACTTCTAGACATAGCCGGAGCCCAATTTTTTTTGTTTAGTGGTTGTTTTGTTAAACAATGATGGTCTGTACTCTTGAACAATAGCTTTAGGTATAAGGATCAAGGATCCTTCAGACAATAGGCAGGATTGCAAATGGTGGAGGGATCCTTTGTTTGGGGGATGAAACCATTGTGATCCTGCCGCCTTTATGTTCCTGCACAACTTCAAACCTATTATCATGGACACCCTTTACCTACCCCAGCGGACGGGCCACGTATTGCTGGTAGATGCTTGGGGTAGGTAATTTTGACAACCTTTAAGTGTTAGTCTTTTTGTTAATAAATAAAATCCTAATCTTTTGTCGCTTATCTTGTGTTGTTATCCTTTAGTTCCTTTGATTCTCAATTGTTTTGGTATACACTTATTAAATCAGCAGTTTTGAGTAAGTCAGATTGAAAACATTTACGACATGATCCTTGATCAAATACCCTGTAGTTGAAAAATCCCAAAAGGTAGTATACATTTTAAGGATTACAAGATTAGTTGTCAAATTTCAAGGGTTACTCGAAAAAAAAAGAATAGAATTAAAAACAATTAAGGATCATACCTGAGGATCCAAGTTAGGATCCTAACCATAATCAGGATAACTATAAGATAAACCTTAGAGAGAAATAAGGATCAAGGATCCTTAGTTGTTTAACTTCAAAGACCTGAAATAGAGCATAACTTGGGACTAAGCCAATATAAGATAAGAGTTAGCAACTGGGGACAAGCCCAAGGATAACTGGGGACAAGCCCAAGGATAACTGGGGACAAGCCCAAGGATCGTATGTAAATTGGAGTATGGCCCTAACTGGCGACTATCCAAACTTAGTGACATGATAATGCCAAAACCTTAGCTAACGTGAAAACGTTAGAAACCTTAGGAATGGATGTATGGTACGTCTACCATTATACGTAGGATCCTAGGTATAGCCAGTACAATGGAATTATCAGCCCCTAAAGCGAGTACTGGTCCCACTGCCCTGAACTATACCAGGATCATCATGCGCTACAGGCGGAACTGGGGTCAAGCCCAAATAACTGGGGTTAAACCCAAGGATCTGGATTGCTTCTGTAGATAATCAACATTATGCTAAGAATACCTGAACTTTCAAAACTTAAAATCTTGTGAGAGAAGGATAAAGGATACATGATCCTTATCCTTGTATGAGAAAATAAGTAAATGAAATAGTTCAAGATTAGGACATTACCATGGTAAGGATCATTGATGCTTTAAGGATCCTTCAAGGACACCCCTAATGTAAGGATCATTCGTGCCAGGAGGATCCTGCTCACATGAAGTATTTCTTCAAATGGACAGCATTCCAAGCTTTTGGTAACAAATCACCTTCCATGGTCAGCAATCTATATGCCCCCTTTCCCGCTTCAGCTTAAATTAAATAAGGGCCTTCCCACTTTGGTGCCAATTTTCCATCAGCAGGATTGGTGGTATTCTGAAATGCTTTCCTTAACACCATATCACCAATTTGAAACTTCTTGATCCTGACATTTTTGTTGTAAGCACCAGCCATTCTTTGTTGATAACTGGCCATCCTTATCCTAGCCAAATCCCTGATTTCCTCAATAGTATCCAGGTCTTGAGTCAGGATCTCATCATTTTCCTCAGGATCACGGGTACTTGTTCTAGCAGTTGGAACCACCATTTCTGTTGGGATCACGGACTCTGCCCCAAATACTAAAGAGAATGGAGTCTGGCCTGTAGCATTCTTAGGGGTTGTCCTGTCAGCCCAAAGCACATAAGGTAGTTCTTCTGCCCATTTCCCTTTCTTGGATCCAAGTTTCTTCTTCAAATTGTTGATGATGATCTTGTTGGATGATTCTGCTTGACCATTAGCTTGTGGGTGGACTGGTGTTGATGTTATCATCTTAATCCCCCAGCAAATCTAGTTATAATATTTCTTTTAATGAAGGATATAACTTCCTATTCTCTGACTTGAGCAAAAGCTTCAGCCTCTATCCACTTGGAGAAGTAATCAGTCATAGCAAGCATGAACACTTTCCCACCAGGTGCCTTAGGGAGCTTACCAACTATATCCATCCCTCATCTCATAAATGGCCAAGAGGAGGATATAGGATGTATAAATTCAGCCGGCAGATGAAGGATATTGCTGTGTCTTTGACAAGGATCACACTTCTTAGCATATTCCACAGCATCTCTTTTCATAGTTGGCCAGTAGTACCTGTCCTTAAGATCCTTGAGAACAATGCCCTGCCCCCAGTGTGGTTTCCACAATCTCCTTCATGGAAGTCTTTTAAAACTTCTTGGACTTCAGGATCCTCAATGCATCTTAAATATGGTCCTGCAAGAGATCGGTTAAACAACATATTATTTAAGATTGTGAATTGAGATACCTTAATTCTGAAAGCCCTAGGATTTTCTCCCATAGGAATCTCTCCGTGTTGTAAGTATCTCATGATTGGTGAGATCCATGATCCTGATCCTGAATAAGATTGAGTATCCTCACTAGGGATAATTGCAGAATCCTCCCCTATTTCCATGGCCACATGATCCTCGGAGGCAGGAGCCAAGATATGGATAATGGGAATGCTTATATCCTCCGGGATCTTCAAAGATGATCCTAAATTAGCCAATGCATCAGCTTCTGTATTTTCTTCCCTTGGTACCTGTGTCAAACTAAAGGAAACAAAAGAGAGTGCCAATTCTTTGACTATCTCTAAATATTTGGTTAGCGTTTCACCTTTAACAGTATAGGATCGATTAAAATGATTTGTAATTAATAATGAATCTACATGTACCTCAAGGTACCTGATCCCCATATGCATAGCAATTTGCAAACCAGCAATCAAGGCTTCATATTCAGCCTCATTGTTAGTGGTTTGGAACTCACAAGCTATGGAGTGGGGTATTATGTCCCCTGTGGCGATTTTAGTAGTATACCAAGCCCTGTGCCTTTAACGTTTGAGGATCCATCATGTGACACCCCAGGAAAACCAGCAAACGATGTAACCTACCTAGCTTTAACCTGTATAGCTTACGTTAGTGAGTGCGTACCAAATTTCGGGACGAAATTTCCTTTTAGTTGGGGATACTGTGACAACTCGTATTTCGAACCTGTTTTGTGTAACATTACGTGATTGTGTGAACATTAGTGAATAACATGATATATGTGTTTTATGTGAAATCGTGATATATGTTATATGTTACATAACCCGAATACACGACCCATTTGCCTACACAACTCATTCGGTCCATGATTGATGGACTCGAGACCGTTAGGGCGGCCCGATGAGGGGACGGCCCACTCTCTTAAACCGTGTAAACACTCACTAGTGGAGGAAGTTCTCTCATTTGTTACAATTATCTCACAAACACACACAAACCCTAAAGAACTCTCTCTCCCTCTCGGCTACTTGGAACCCGGCGACACACCCACACCCTACAACCGAGGATCATTCTTGTCTCTTCTTTAATTCGGTCGTTAACTGTGGAGCGTGGACTTGCTATCTGGGAGTGCTGGAGTTGTCATGGATCGAAGCTATGAGATTGCTAGTATTGACACTTTGGTTTTGAATTATTATGAAACGATTACAAAACAATTTATTATATGCTTCCGCTACTCGACATTATTGGTTTGATAACATGTTTTATTAAGTATTTTCTATTGTTTCAATGTGATTGGTGGCTCAGACTCTGATGTGTAACACGCCTCGCGGGGGTTTCCGCAGGTGGTATTTTGGGGGTGTTACAGTTTGGTATCAGAGCCACTGGTTATAGTGAACTAGGTTTTAAAACGTTTTGTAAAACCAGACTATAACCGAACAACTTCGACAATCGATCATGACACTCAGCACCAGATTGCAAGGTTCGCTTCTCTCTCACTTTATACATTACTTGCTTAGCAGTCACACACCCACAACGTATATGAACTGATACATTAAACACCATAGTGACTTGATAGTGTGACACTACTCTTCGACTCATGTGAACCATAGAACTATGATATCAGCTGTTGTGTTATTTGAACGGGGGAAACTTCGAGCGCAAGCTAAGAGGCTCTGAGATGAACATGCAAATCGCCTTATTATTATGGGTGCACACTTAATAATAACGCGAGGTGCATGCAAGTCCCAGTGAGGCTTATCGAGCGTGAGAAGGGTTCTGCCTTACTATGTGCAAACTTGGTAGTATATAGATATCTGTATGACACCTGACTTCCATCTCGTTTCGATTTCTAAACCGGTTTATTCCCAACTATAGAAACATGAGTGGACGAGGACACGGACGTGGCAACATCAACATGACTCAGGCTGAGTTGACTGACCTAATCAATACCCGCGTGGCTGAGGCTCTAGCAGCCTATCAAGCTGGTACGGAATGTACCAAGTACTCCTTATTCTTATACCACATACACGTCTTTTCATTCCTATAATGTGTTTCCTCCCGTTATTTAGGTCAACAAGCGCAACCCCAACCTAACCAGCCTGTGTGTACCTTCAAAATGTTTATGGACTGCAAGCCACAGACCTTCACCGGGACTGAAGGGGCTGTGGGACTCCTAAGATGGTTCGAAAAAGCAGAATCCGTGTTTGCTATCTGTAACTGTCCCGCCGGGGACAGGGTGAAATATGCTGCGGGTACCTTGGCTGATGGTGCCCTAACATGGTGGAACGCCCAAGTGCAGTTGTTGGGCATTGAGGCAGCGAATGCCACAACTTGGGAAGATTTTAAAGAACTGATCAGGGAGGAGTACTGTCCTCGGGATGAAATCGAGAAACTGGAAAACGAGTATTACAACTTGAAGATGGTTGGGTCGGAAGTTGAAGCGTATGTGAAGCGACAATACGAACTGGCCGACATGTGCCCAAACTTGTCCCGGCCTATGCCTAGGAGAATTGAGTTATTCATTAGAGGGTTACCTCCGCGTGTGAAGAGCTTGGTCACTGCAGCCCATCTCAATGATTTGACACAGATCGTTCGTCTGACTCACAAGATTGTGGATCAAGAGGTGGAGAGCGGATCGTTACCTCCGCGCATTTCAGCCACTGCTGCTGCTACACCCACTGCCACTGCGTCTGCTAATGATAACAAGCGGAAGTGGAGTGATTATGACAAGGCATCCAGTGCCGGCCAAAATCAGAAAAGGCCAGACAACAGCAACCGCAACATCAGCCAGTCGTCGTCTGTCAATCAAGGCCAGGGAAGTGGTCAAAGTCAGGGCTCGTATGCAGGAAAGAAACCACAGTGTAATAAGTGTGGCTACCATCATTTCGGGCCATGTAGTCGCACGTGTCGCAGGTGTGGTAAAGTGGGCCATGAGGCCAAGGATTGCAGGGCTTCACAGCCCAGGCACCAGCAGCAACAGAACCAGCAGAATCAGAGACAACAGGGACAACCACCCCAGCAGAACCAGGGTTTCAGGAAGGGGTGCTTTCAATGCGGGGATGAGGGCCACTTTAAACGGGATTGTCCTCAGTTAAACCAGAACGCCAACGACAACAACAACCGCCCGAATAACAACAATGCTGGAAACAACAACAATAACGGCAACAACGGGGGTAATGGTGCTCGGGGCAGAGTGTTTCAGCTTGGAGCAGGGGATGCCAGGAATGACGGCAACGTTGTAACTGGTACGTTTCCTGTTAACGATCGTATTGCTTCTGTATTATTTGATTCGGGTGCCGATTGGAGTTACGTGTCCCTAGAGTTTAGTCAACGATTAGGGATAACCCCAACACCCTTAGAGGTTAAACAAGTAGTAGAACTAGCAGATGGTAAGACGATAGAAGCCTCGAACGTCCTTTTTGGGTGCAAACTAGATCTCGTGGGTCAGGTGTTTGATATTGACCTCCTTCCCGTTACGCTCGGTAGTTTTGACATAGTGGTAGGCATGGATTGGTTGTCTAAGCACCAGGCAGAAATTCTATGTAAGGAGAAGATTTTGCGTATTCCTCTCCCTGATGGAGAGTCACTGTTAGTTCAAGGACATCGTAGTGGGACGATGGTTGGGATTATCACGGCCATGCGTGCACAACAGTATCTACAAAAGGGGTATCCTGCACTGTTAGCGCTAGTTACCAACGCTCAGTCTGAAGAGAGTAAGATTGAGGATCTCCCAGTAGTGCGAGAATTCGCTGATGTATTTCCAGAGGAGCTACCAGGGTTACCTCCTCACCGTCAAGTAGAATTTCAAATTGACCTTGCACCGGGAGCAGCTCCAATTGCTCGAGCTCCTTACCGGTTAGCACCAGGAGAGTTACAGGAACTGTCTAATCAACTGCAGGAGTTGTTGGACAGGGGCTTTATTCGACCCAGTTCTTCGCCTTGGGGAGCCCCAGTTTTGTTCGTAAAGAAGAAAGACGGGTCATTCCGTATGTGTATCGACTATCGAGAGCTCAACAAGGTGACCATTAAGAACCGCTATCCGTTACCACGTATCGACGACTTGTTCGACCAGTTGCAAGGGTCGAGTTTCTATTCAAAGATCGACTTAAGGTCGGGTTATCACCAGGTAAGGGTTAGGGAAGAGGATGTTCCCAAGACAGCCTTTCGAACGCGCTACGGGCACTATGAGTTTTTGGTCATGCCGTTTGGATTGACCAATGCACCAGCAGTTTTCATGGATCTTATGAACCGCGTGTGCAAGCCATATCTCGACGAGTTTGTTATAGTGTTTATCGACGACATCTTGGTCTACTCCAAGAACAAGGAAGATCACGAGCGTCACCTACGTCTCATCTTGGAACTCTTGAGGAGGGAACAACTGTATGCAAAGTTTTCTAAGTGCGACTTTTGGATTCGGGAAGTGCATTTCCTTGGGCACGTTGTTAACGAGAAAGGGATACATGTGGACCCTGCGAAGGTGGATGCAGTTAAGAATTGGGCGGCACCAAAGACTCCGTCTGAGGTACGTCAATTTCTTGGTCTCGCCGGATACTATCGAAGGTTTATTAAAGACTTCTCGAAAATCGCGCAACCTCTCACCTCACTGACACAGAAGCACACGGCGTACTCGTGGGGAACGAAGCAGGAAGAGGCCTTCCAGATGTTAAAACAGAAACTTTGCAGTGCACCGATCTTGTCTTTGCCAGAGGGCACCGAAGATTTTGTGGTTTATTGTGACGCGTCAATTCAGGGTCTCGGTTGCGTGTTGATGCAACGCGAGAAGGTGATCGCTTATGCTTCTCGACAACTGAAGGTGCACGAGAAGAACTACACGACACACGACTTGGAGCTAGGAGCGGTGGTGTTTGCGTTGAAGATTTGGAGACACTATCTGTACGGTACCAAATGCACCATCTACACCGACCATAGGAGTCTCCAGCACATCTTCGACCAGAAAGAGTTGAATATGCGACAACGACGATGGGTGGAGTTATTGAACGATTATGAATGTGCCATCAAGTATCACCCGGGCAAGGCGAACGTTGTAGCCGACGCCCTCAGCAGGAAGGATAACGCACCTAGGCGTGTGCGAGCATTGCAACTCACGATTCAGTCCAATCTCCCTTCCCAGATACGAGACGCTCAGTTAGAAGCGTTGAAACCAGAGAATGTTCGAGCTGAAGCTTTACGTGGCTCGAGACAACGACTAGAACAAAAGGGAGACGGCGCTTACTACGTAACTGGACGCATTTGGGTCCCGCTCTTTGGCAACTTACGGGAACTTGTAATGGAAGAGGCACATAAGTCACGTTACTCCGTACATCCTGGATCAGATAAGATGTACCACGACCTGAAAACTACTTACTGGTGGCCCAGCATGAAGGCTCATATAGCAACCTACGTCAGCAAATGTTTGACTTGTGCTAAAGTCAAAGCAGAACATCAAAAGCCCTCAGGTCTACTGCAGCAACCAGAGATACCCACATGGAAGTGGGAACAGATCGCTATGGATTTCGTGACAGGACTACCAAGAACTCAGGCTGGGAATGACACTATTTGGGTGATTGTTGATCGCCTCACGAAATCAGCACACTTCCTAGCAATCAAGGAAACGGACAAGTTTTCTCAGCTGGCAGCAGTGTATCTCAAGGAAGTGGTTGCTAGGCATGGAGTGCCAACTTCTATCATTTCAGACCGTGATCCGCGTTTCACTTCAGAGTTATGGCAGTCTATGCATAAATCGTTTGGTTCCCAACTCGACATGAGTACCGCTTATCACCCGCAGACGGATGGTCAAAGCGAGCGCACCATCCAAACACTTGAAGACATGCTTCGAGCATGCGTACTCGACTTTGGAAAAGGATGGGAGAAACACCTACCGTTGATAGAATTCTCCTACAACAACAGCTACCATTCAAGTATTAAGGCAGCTCCGTTCGAAGCACTGTACGGACGGAAATGTCGTTCACCTCTCTGTTGGCATGAGGTGGGAGATAGTCAGATCACAGGACCTGAGTTTGTCCTTGAAGCATCAGAAAGCATCGTGCAGATCAGAAACCGTATGGCCGCAGCTCGCGATCGTCAGAAAAGTTACGCTGACAAGCGTAGTAAGCCGTTGGAATTCGAAGTTAATGACCGAGTTATGCTAAAGGTCTCACCCTGGAAGGGTGTGGTGCGTTTTGGGAAACGCGGCAAACTAAACCCTCGTTATGTAGGACCCTTCAAAATTTTAGAACGGATTGGAAAGGTGGCCTACAGGTTGGAATTACCTGCTGAGTTGGGTAATGTCCATGATGTATTTCATGTATCACAGCTAAAGAAGTGTTTGGTTGACGAAACACTAGTAGTACCATTCCAAGAACTAAAGATAGACGACAAATTGCAGTTTGTCGAAGAACCAATTGAAATCATGGATCGGGAAGTCAAAGTTCGTAAGCACAGCCGCATACCGATTGTCAGAGTTCGTTGGAACTCGAGACGGGGTCCAGAGTTCACGTGGGAACGCGAGGACCAGATGAAACTTAAGTATCCACATTTGTTTCCCACAGATCAGGCAGAACCTAGTGAACCTAGAGTTGAGGCAACTAGCGAATTTCGGGACGAAATTCCCATTCAAGTTGGGGAGGATGTGACACCCCAGGAAAACCAGCAAACGATGTAACCTACCTAGCTTTAACCTGTATAGCTTACGTTAGTGAGTGCGTACCAAATTTCGGGACGAAATTTCCTTTTAGTTGGGGATACTGTGACAACTCGTATTTCGAACCTGTTTTGTGTAACATTACGTGATTGTGTGAACATTAGTGAATAACATGATATATGTGTTTTATGTGAAATCGTGATATATGTTATATGTTACATAACCCGAATACACGACCCATTTGCCTACACAACTCATTCGGTCCATGATTGATGGACTCGAGACCGTTAGGGCGGCCCGATGAGGGGACGGCCCACTCTCTTAAACCGTGTAAACACTCACTAGTGGAGGAAGTTCTCTCATTTGTTACAATTATCTCACAAACACACACAAACCCTAAAGAACTCTCTCTCCCTCTCGGCTACTTGGAACCCGGCGACACACCCACACCCTACAACCGAGGATCATTCTTGTCTCTTCTTTAATTCGGTCGTTAACTGTGGAGCGTGGACTTGCTATCTGGGAGTGCTGGAGTTGTCATGGATCGAAGCTATGAGATTGCTAGTATTGACACTTTGGTTTTGAATTATTATGAAACGATTACAAAACAATTTATTATATGCTTCCGCTACTCGACATTATTGGTTTGATAACATGTTTTATTAAGTATTTTCTATTGTTTCAATGTGATTGGTGGCTCAGACTCTGATGTGTAACACGCCTCGCGGGGGTTTCCGCAGGTGGTATTTTGGGGGTGTTACACATCAGTATAGAGTATCCAAGGATCCTTGGTCTCTTCTAGTTGCTGGACTTCTAACTCAGCTTCTTTTTGTAAATCACTACTGAAATCAGCCACAAAGTCGGCCAATGCTTGGGATTTGATGGCTGTCCTGGGCTCATATCTTATATCATAGGCACTAAGCTTCACTGCCCACTTGGCCATCCTTCCTGACATCTCTGGTTTCCTGAGGACATTCTTAATTGGTGAAAATTAGTTTTAACAACAATAACATGAGTTTCAGAATAATGTCTCAACTTAGTAGATGCCATGATTAATGCAAGAATAAGCTTTTCAAGGTGTGAATACCTGGATTCAGCATCAAGTAAACTCTTACTTACATAATAGACAGGATGTTGTGTACCTTCATGATCCTTAACAAGGACTGCACTTACTGCTTTTGAGGATACTGCAAGATATAAGGATAACACATCTCCTTTCTCTGGTTTCATCAAGGCTGGGGCTAAGGATAGGTAATCTTTGAGAGCTCTTAGGGCATTTTCATGCTTCTCAGTCCACTCAAATTTCTTGTTCTTCCTTAGGATATCATAGAATTCTTTGCACTTCTCCGAGGATTTAGATATAAATCTGTTCAAAGCTGCTATTCTGCCTGTTAGCCTTTGGACATCCTTTGCATTGGCAGGAGATTTGATATTCACCAAGGCTTTGATTTATTCCGGGCTAGCTTCAGTGCCTCTCTTGGTCACCATATATCCTAAGAATTTACCTGCTTTAAAACCAAAGTGACATTTCGAAGGATTAAGTTTCATATTATATTTGTCAAGGATATCAAATGCTTCCTCCAAGTCCCTTAGATGATCCTCAGCTGTTATGGATTTTACCACCATATTGTCTATGTAAACCTCCATTGTTTGTCCAATCTGATCCATGAACATCATATTCACCAGCCTTTGATACGTTGCACCTGCATTCCTTAATCCAAACGGCATAGCAATATAACAATATATACCGGTTGGAGTCATAAAAGCCGTGTCCTCTTGATCAGATGGTTCCATCTGAATTTGTTGGAATCCAGATGAAGCATCCATAAAAGTCAACAGTTCATGACCCGCCGTTGCTTCCACCATGGAGTCAATGTGGGGTAATGGGAAAGGATCCTTGGGACATGCCTTATTTAAATCTGTAAAATCGACACATACCCTCCACTTTCCATTTTTCTTTTGAACAACAACCACATTGGCCAACCATCTTGGATACTTGACCTCTCTAATCATACCTGCCCGGAGAAATTTCTCTACCTCTTCCTGGATAATGGCATTTCTTTCCGGTGCAAACTTCCTCCTTTTTTGATGGATCGGTTTGAATGACCTGTCAATGCCAAGTTTATGAGTTATAATATCCTTAGATATACCTGTCATATCCTCATGCTTCCATGCAAAAGTAGTCTTTCTTCTTTTGAGGAAGGATACAAGATCTTCTTTCATTTTGCCAAGGATCCCTGATCCGATATAGATTTTGGATTCAGGATCATCAGGATCCATGAGGATTTCTACCACATCCTGCTCTCTTGCCTCCAAGACATCCCTTGGAGGATACTTTGATTGCTATTGCTCCCATGATTTCGAGGCTGGTTTCATTGATGAAGTGTAGCAATCCTTAGCCTCCTGCTGATCACTATCAATCTTGACTATTCCCCAAGGACTAGGGAGCTTCACACATTGATGGTAGGTAGATGGGACTGCCTTCATATCGTGTATCCAGGGCCTGCCAAGGATAACATTACAACAAGATAAACAGTCAATAACACAAAATTTTTGATAATTATGTAATCCTTCCACATAAATTGGGAGTTTAATGTCCCCCAGGGTGTTCTTGGTTTCGCCACTAAATCCCACGAGCACGGAGGATCTTGGTATGATATCTGATTCAGGGATACCCATTTTCTTCAGAACATCTAGCTGGATAATGTTCACTGAGCTTCCTTCGTCAATAAGGATCCTGCGGACAAAATGGTTAGAAATAAAAAGAGTAATAACTAAACCATCGTGATGAGGATCCTGGATGTCAACACGGTCATCCTCATCAAATGTTATGAGTTTTCCTTCAGAGCCACTTGATGTTCGAACAGGTCTTTCTCCATTATCCATTTTAGCTTCCTTTGCATGCCTTTTAGCTGCTGAGAAGGATGTACCGCAGATGTCTGATCCTCCAGAAATAAAGTTTATCACTTGTGCATCTGCTGAAGGGGCCGGAGCTTTCTCAGGGATCCTTTCAGGATCCAGAGTCCTTGGCTTTTTTCTACCCAGCAATTCTTTTAAATGCCCCTTGCTCAACATGTTTCCAATTTCCTTTCTCAATGCAATGCATTCCTCTGTTAAATGCCCAAAATCCTCATGGTATGCACACCACTTTGATTTGTCTTTGATTGCAGCCGGTCTGTCATTTTTTCTAGGCCATCTGGCTTTATCTCCTAGATTCTGCATCGCAAGGATTAGTTCATTGTTATCAACGGAAAAACAATATTCAGAAATTGGAGGATAATCCTCATCATCATCTTCTTGATCAACAGCATGCACGTTCTGGTTATCGGATCTGTTATAGGATTTGAATTTGTTGTTCTTGGACGAGGATCCTTGCTTTTCTTGTTTTGAGGATCCTGCTAATCTCTCCTGGATCCTTTTGTCATCCTCTAGCCTGATGAACCTGAGTGCCCGGGTTCTTACCTCATCTAGGTTCCTGCATGGTGTCATAACAAGATCATCATAGAATAATGAATCCCTGAGCAATCCCATTTTGAAGGCCTCAACAGCCGTGGCTATATCCAAGTTGGGAATGTCTAAGGATTCTTTACTAAACTTGGTTATGTAATCCCTTAATGATTCATTATGACCCTGGGTTATCCTATATAGATCACTAGTTAACCGCTCAAACTTTCTATTACAAGAAAACTGATTATTGAATAAGTTAACTAGATTAGCAAATGAGATAATAGAGTAAGGGGGAAGACTTAGCAGCCATTTGAGAGCTGATCCAGTAAGAGTGGATCCAAATCCCTTGCATAGGCATGCTTCCTTTAACCTTTCTGGAATTGGATTGATCTCCATCCTCTCCCTGTATTGTGCTATGTGTTCCTCAGGATCCGTCGAACCATCATACAACTTCATAGTTGGAACATGGAATCTTTTGGGTATCTCAGCATCACAGATTGGTGGTGCAAAACGAGATATCCTGTGGCTTCCATCGGCAATCTCCGGGATAGGTTTGACCACTCCTAGAACACTTGATATCATATCCTTCAGTTTTTGCAACTCTCTGGCCATAGCATGGTTGATACCTGTATCCTGCATGAATCCATGGTTAGTGGTAAGAGAATTATTAAAAGTGTTACCTCCCATTGGGTTCAAGTTAGGAACACCGGATGTGAATCCATATTGCTGGGACTTTGGGATTATGGAGGGACCAGTGGAAGCAATGGTCTGCATCGGAATAAAATCTTCCTGATGGACATCTGAACTTCCTGTTTGCAAACTCCTCAAGGATCCTGGCATCTGGAAGGGTCCCTGAAACTGGGATGATCCTGGAACAAAGGAGGATCCTTGAACCTGGGATGATCCTGGAACAAAGGAGGATCCTTGAACCTGGGATGATCCTGGAACAAAGGAGGATCCTTGAACCTGGGATGATCCTGGAACAAAGGAGGATCCTTGAACCTGGGATGATCCTGAAACAGAGGAAAATCCTTGAATCTGCTGCACTCCTGAGTAGGCTCTTGAATTCATGAAGGATCCCATATGCTGAGGATAGGATCCTGCTGGCTGGAAATATGAACCTAATGCCTGAGTCACTATTGCTGAACCGTAGTGCACTCCTTTTGGTCCACCCACATATTGAACATCTGGAACCTCTGATGGCTGAGAAGTAATCACCGGAGTGTCAAAATTCAAAGATCTGGGCACCAGTGGGGAATGATCCTCTGCCGCTTTCTTTTGTTTCTTGAGATCTCCGATTTCTTTGAGGATCCTATCATTGGTCTTATCCTGTTGATGTATATGTTCCTTCATCTGCAAAATCAAAGTAAACATGTCACTAGTAGTGGGGGTGTAAGGAGCAGAAGAAGTTAGAGGTTTAGAGAAAATGAGAGTTGGTTTCTTCTCAGCATTTTTATGAGATCCAGCAGGAGGTGGAGGCAAAGGTGGAATGCCTTGAGACGAATTGACTGCAGACATTGCAGTAGAGGTATTCTTCAATGATGAAGCCATATATTCGTATGCAATGAACCGGAATGATCACCAACAGAAAAACTTCTTAGGAATGAAGCACCAATTGCCCCACGGTGGGCGCCAAACTGTTTTGGTTAAAAATCTAATGAGGATAATGCAACCAAACTCTTAGTTACGGGGAATGATGCTTGAAATGAAGAACAATAATAAGAATCGCTTCGATGTAAATTGCACAAATGACACAAGGATTTATACGAGGAAAAAGCCCTTGATCAATGAGTGATCTCCGGCATAAAAACCTCGGGTGATAGAAACTACCGATCACCAAGCTCAAATAAGTCAATAAAAGTTTACAACTTCGGATAGTGACGAGCTAAGTACAAGGATCACTATAGTTAATCGTGTAAAAGTGTGAGAATTGTTAAGTGTTTGTTGAGAGCTTTGAGACTGCAATTGTATGAGAGTGTGTGTGTAACCGAAAATGGCTAAATGTTCTAATTTTAGCTCGTCACCCCTTTAAAAATGAAAGCTAACTAAGCTAACTAATTGTCCGACTTTTGTGCCATGCTCCCACATTCTCCACAACGTCCATTTCTATTCAAATATGTGCGAAATACCCGTGGAATATTCCATAGTAACGTTGCCAAGACCAAGTCAAGCTCAATACTCCTGCAAAACAATACGAAACACAAACAGCCAATCGTTAGTATGAGGATCCTTAGGGTGATCCATGATCCTAATCCTGAAGCTCTTCTGAGGATCACTATCTGTCACAGAAGTAAGGATCACTAATTAGGATAGCAAATAAGGATCACTAATTGTTAGAAAATCCTCCCCTAACAATTACCTTTTGACAATATCGACTAATGACTATTGTCGACTTATATTATTTCAGGAGTAAATATCAAATGGATATTAGCATCGCTATGAATTAGCGGTTATAAAAGAAGGGTAGGAAAAACAGGTCAATATATTGATCCGAGCCAGGTATGTGTAATAGGATGACACTCATTTAGAACGTAAGGTTCAATGAGTGTTAAATAAAGTAAAAATGGACATTTGGTTACTTTAATGTGTAAACCGAATGTTCCAAATAGTAGATATTGCGTTTGAAAAAGCATAATGACTTTTCAAACAAATTCATAGTTAAAAAGAAGAATTTTGGTCAAACATGCTTTCAAAAGTCCTTCATCGTAAATGAAAGGCTAAAAGGGACCAAAACGCCCTTGTAAGCGTAATTGAACAAATGACCTTTAAAGGTTATTTGGAAACGAGGCTTATGATTAAGTAAATACTTAGAATAAGTATAAAAAGCGAAAGATGTAAATTTTTGGTCAAATGACTCTATATGAGTCTTTGCCGTAATTTAACAATCCGAGGAGTAAAACTCGGATTATATAGATCACCACATTGAATCCACCACAAATATAGTTGTGGTGGGAGATCATTTGATAAAAAATGTAGACATATGAAATTAGAAGCGAATGAAAGCGATTCGTGCTTAATGGGTTTAAGAATGGATATGAACTCGTGATTACAACCTAATATGATAAACATTATTGAATTTAATAGGTTCATGAGAAATAGCGGTCAAACAAACTTGTTTGTTTGATAAATGCATGAATGGGTCGAATAATTTGGAAAACCCCTACTGTTCAGTGAACACTCCTGCTGTACAGTGAACACTCTTACTGTACAGTGAAACCTCCTACTATTCAGTAAAAACCCCTACTATTCAGTGAACACTACTACTATTTAATGAACATTCCTATTGATGGGTGAACATTCTTTAAAAAAGGGGTTAAACTAGAGCCCTCGTGGCCCGCGACCAACCTAAATGACTGCAAAAGTGTGCTGGTTGTAAAAATGCAGCTGCAAACTCGTTTAGATATGTTTTAAGCGCTATATGACTAACTCATTTCATGTTTTTATGAAATGTAGGTATTAATTGAGTTACCGGAGGACGATCAAGCTCAACGAAGAACCGAACACATAAAGAACAAAGCTTCCGCGAAATGATTCGTCGTCACGTTTTAAATGGCGAATGTTTTATAAAATGTGGAAATGTTTTAATTCTTAAAATGTTTTGACGAACCTGTATTTTTAGTGTATGGTTAACCGTAAATACACTATTATAGTCGAAATTTATATAATAATCGTATAATTGGACTAAGGGTCTTACATGGCAGAGGAGGAGGAGGGAGGAAAGTCAAACTGAGAACATGCACGAGCTCCTCCTCGAGCTTGTGCACGTGACGAAGCATATAACGGACTTGTTGCTCGATGGTGAGAAATCGAGCATCAAACTTTGAGAAAGGAGTAAGAGGAGCAGGTGGATGTGCAAAAGAAGGAGGTGATGAACGAGGGGGAACGGAAGCATGCTGACAAGGACATGGTAAGGGACACGGTATCGACTCAAGCTCCAAGACTCTGCGACTCATAACTTGAAATTAAAGCTGAAGCAAATAAAGTAACTCATCCTGTGTATAACCAAAAAAATGTGAGGGATGGTAGGGGTCTGAGGTCGGCGTGAATACGGCGGGGACCCTCTGAATGGCTCATCAGCTGGTGAAGAAGTAAAAGGGGCAAAAGGTACAGACTGGGGAATGTGGATAAGCTGCTGAAACATGGACATAATGACTAGTCTGCTGGCCTGAAGTGCCTTCCCTGGACGGGGTGCGGGTATGTTCTGCAAGAAATCGTTAGGTAAATCAACACGATGGACATCAGACTCCACACAATAAGAAGGAGCAACATCAGTGGGTGCAGGTGCAGGTGGAGGAACAAATGTCTCGACAACAGGAGGATCAACGGGTGCAGGAACTGGGTCAAGTATGAGGGATGCAATGTCAGGTATGCCAAAAGGAATAGGGTCACGATCAGGTAACGGCTCAGGATCAGCAGGTGCAACATCGGGCTGATCATCAGGAACAAAATCTAGCTCAAGATCAAGCTCAAAGTCATGTGGAGGGGATAATGCAGCTGACATGATCGTGTCATCATCTGAATCAGTGGCATAACGTCGTAATCCAGCTGCCTGCAAGGCTGAAGACGTCACAAACTTAAAGGAATCTGAGATAGAGTGTAAACTAGAGTCAGAGGAAATCTCAATAAAAGGGATCTCAAAAAATGGAATAGCAACAATGTCCTCATCTAGCTCTCCATCACCATGGACATCATCAGGAGGACCATCAACAAATAATTCATCGTTAACATCAATCAAATCGTCAGAAGGCAAATCCTCGAGAGGAATGGCCACTAAAGGAACGGGAGCAAGGATCGGTGCCAGGACATGCTTACCATCAGGATGATCGATGATAAGATGATCATGGGCTAGGGTGGGAACAACAAAAGGATCCTCGTCTGGAATGCCATCAGTAAGCGGTAATTCATCTCCTAAGCCAGGCAACACGAATGGCTGCAAGTCGTCGTTGTCGTCGGACATCATCTGCGGGTCACTCTCTGAACCTAATGTGAAGATCTCCGGCTCTGGCATAACCTCATCGTCGGGGACTACTGCCATGGGATCATGGTCGTCGGGCAATCCGCTATCAGACGATGACATAATGTCTGTAACAGATCAATCACAACATATGCACGTATGTTAACCACTAACATTAAGTATGCAGGAAAATTCAATGTATCATAAAATCATGTAATCGTGTATCCTTATCAGTCCTCATAAATCCTTTCTATCCTCCTGTTTTGGTCAAAAATCAGACTAGAATAATGCAACCAAATCTTATTTTGTGAGGTGTGATGCTTGAATATATGAACAAATGTATGAACAAACTATGAGTAAAATAGATGTGTGACACAAGGATTTATACGAGGAAAAAGCCCTTGATCAAGATATGATCTCCGGCACAAGAAACCTCGGATAGTGAAAACTATCACTATCAAGTATATTGAATAAAGAAAGTTACAACTTCGGAAGTATTGAGCTTGATACAATGAATTCTAGTGTGTGTTTGTTCGAGAGAGAATGGCAGTACTGTTGTTCGTAAACTAGGTGCAAAAGTGTTTCTAAAAATAAGCAAAATACCCCTTTAATCTTTGTAAAAATATCCTAACTAACTATCCGAAAAATCTGCCCATCACCCACGATCACCAATAACGGTAACTTGCTAATGCACATGTTGAAATGTAGAGCATATTCCCCTGGAATCTCGCATGGAATAAGTCTTCTTCGAAACATACCTGCAAAACAAGCTCAAGGTGATGGAAACAATTGTTAAGTTAGAATAATAATGAGGATCCTGGATCCTTATTCCCGCAGCGTCTCCTGAAGATCCTTAATTCAATCTGATCTGAGGATCCGTGATCCATGCTACACTTGAGGATCCGTGATCCATAAGCATTAAAATTCTATCACTAACAATTGCCCCCAAACATGACTAGTTGATATCCAATTAGATAGTCATGTTTGAATGAAATTCGGATTAGCCGTTACTTGGAGATATAGCCGTTGCCAGGCATATGTCAGCGAAGGTCACCCCTGCAACAAACAATGATTATAAATAGGGTAGAGATAGGGATGATATTTTGCATTTAAATTCAATAACTTCTCCCTTTAAATCTTCATTCGAAGATTGGAACAGGTATTCTTTCTTCCCTTCTCTCTAAATCCTTCTCTTCTGATCCTTTCTTCTCGATCATCTATGGCAAAAATGGTTCTCCGATCTTCACCCGCTAAGGATCCTAAAAAGGATATTCCTCTGAAGAGCCAAGGGGTAATCAGAAACCCTTCATTGGAACTCTGCCGCTTCACTGATCCAGAAATTGACCGGATCCGCCATTGCTTTCCAGCTGAAACAGTCTTTCGATCCTTCGACTCTTCGATGAAGAGTGATTGTGTCTCTGAAACTTGGGTTGCTTTTTCGGCCACCCCTTTTCTGATCGGGTTCTTTTATCCTTTCCCTGCCTTCACACAGTCTTTCTTCACACTCACAGGCATGTGCTATATTCACACCATGCCAATGATGTGGAGAGTTCTTTATAGCATAGAAAACATCATTGAGCAGGAGGGCATAGAAATAGGGGTGTCTGAGTTCAGTCAACTGTACAACCTGGTTAGCCATGGTTCACACCGCTTTCTGTCAAACACAAACCTGGTGATCCTCACCCAATCCTCAAAACCACTAAAAACGATACTCACTGGAAGGGCCATTTCTTCTTCATGAGGAGGGACTCAATCCCGGATGGAAAAAACCTTCCTAGAAAGTGGATCACCCATGGTAGGATATGGGATCCTTAGACAAGGATCATAATAGGACTTTTTCTGATTTAAGGATAACTGATCCTTCTTTTTGTTTTGCAGCTATTTCACTCTCTTTCATCCAAGAAACACCTGCAACAAAGGAAAGGGTTGTTGCCTTTTGGAGCCTTGACCCTGCTGTTAGAACGTTCCAAGCCAAAGCAAAGGATTCACGAGAAGTATCCTCTGGTTCCTTCACCATGTCAAGTAAGTATTCACATTTATGTATAATTAAATATTTATATAGATGTAGAATGCGGATACTTATCTGTGTTTTGCATTTGTAGGCGCCGGAAAATCCTCAAAATCTGCCTCTTGGTTCTGTGTTAGTGACCTTGACGCGTTTGCTGCCTCAAAATCCATCAAGAAACAACTTGCTGCCAGTCCCAGCGTTCCAATCCCCAAAAGCACGAGCACACGTGGCAAAGGTGCCAAGAAAAGGAAAGCTGCTGAAGCTCTTGAAGGCCTGCCTCTCATCCAACACCAGTTTGAAGAATACATCTCTAAGGTAAGGATCCCGGATCCTCAGGTCTGTTCTGCCCATATTGAGGATAACGGATCCTGAAATGTGGTTCCTTTTTTGCAAAAATTTGCTGAGATCCAGATGCTCATGGATTCATATGCTGAAGAGGCTGAACAAAAGCACTTGGAGTTCCAGAAGATGTTCCTGGCAAAGGATCAAAAGATCGCCTCTCTCGAGAATCATGTTAACCTGGCGAAGAGGGAGCTGGTCCTGGCCCACATTACAGCTATCAGGAGAAGGCAGAAGTGATGGAGGGTGCCAAGCTTTCTGCTACAATCACCATGCTCAAGATCAAGCTTCAAATGGCAAAGGAGGCTGAGGATCCTAATTTTGACAGGACTGCCTGGGACCAAGAGGGCTGGAAGAAGAGGCTTGCAGAGCAGGATGATGAGGAAGAGGCTGAGGAGACTCTGGCAATCAAGGCAAGTGGCAGCGGGTTGAAGGATCAGACTGAGGAGACAACGACTGGTGGTGATGCAGCGAAGGCGTAGGCTGCATCAATGGGCGATGATGGAAATTTCTAGACGTGGCCGGAGCCCATTTTTTACACTTTCAGTGTTTTTTGGTTGTTGGTGTGTTTAAAACAATGGTCTGTACTTAAACAATAGTCTTAGGTTTAAGGATCACTGATCCTTCGAACAATAGGGGGTAACAAAGTGGATGGGTCCTTCTGTTTGTGGAGGATGAAGCCTTTAGTGCCCCTCGCTCTTATTTCCTGCACTTATCAAACACTTAGTATGGACACCCTTTGCCAACCCAAGTGGACGGGCCACGTTTTGCTGGTAGAAACTTGGGTTGGCAATTTTGACAACATCTAAAGGGTTTAACCTTTGATAAATAAATAAAATTTAACCTTTTGACTATCTTGTGTTGTTAATTTTGTGTATCTTTACCTTTCAACTGTTATGATACAATTTCTTTGAATTCATAAGTTAAGACTGAAAATATATATTAGATTATGTCAAATAGTTTAGGATATGATCTAGGATCAAATATCCTATAATCGAAATGTTCAAAAAAGTGATGTAATTTGAGGATCATATATCCTCTTGTCAAAGAATAAGGGTAACTTAAATAAATCAAGAATAAAGTGAAGGTAAATAAGGATCATACCTGAGAATCCAAGTTAGGATCCTAAATCTTTAATACTTACAATCAAGATAACCAAAAGACAAATCTTAGTAAAAGGTTAGGATCCAGGATCCTTAACTGTTTAGCTTTGGAAACCTAAAATAGAACATAACTTGGGACTAAGCCAATATAAGATAAAGGTTAGCAACTGGGGACATGCCCAACAATTCTGGGGACAAACCCAATATACTGGGGACAGGCCCAAAAAACTAGGGAAAAGCCCAAAGGATCTTGTGTAAACTGGAGTATGGCCCTCACTGGCGACTATCCAAACTTAGTGACATGAAAATGCCAAAACCTTAGTGTTTTGCTTAAAAATCACACAAGGATAACGCAACCAAACTCTTTGTAAACGGGGAATGATGCTTGGTATGACGAACAAAGATAAGGATCACTTAAATGAAAATTGCACAAGTGACACAAGGATTTATACGAGGAAAAAGCCCTTGATCAATGAATGATCTCCGGCATAAAAAACCTCGGGTGATGGAAACTACCGATCACCAAACTTCAATATAACAAACAATGTTTACAACTTTGGATGGTAACGAGCTAGGTACAAGGATCACTATAGTATCGTATGCTAGAGCGTGTGAGAAATGTGTTGTGTCTTCCAAATGCTGAAGAGTGCCCTTTATATAAGTGTGTGTGTGGTCGTATTTTACGCAAGTCACCTAACTACTAGCTTGTTACCCCTTTAGAAATAGAAGTAAATTTAGCCTAACTAAATGCCCGTAATTTGTGCTAAGTTTCCATATTCTCCACATCGTCTATTTTTGGTTATGCATGTGCGAAATTAGCGTGACAGATTCCTTGATAACGTTGCTAAGACCAGGTCCAACTCGTAATTCCTGCAAAACAACATTAAATTCAAAGAGAACAAGCGTTAGTATGAGGATCCTTAGGATGATCCATGATCCTGATCCTGAAGCTCTTCTGAGGATCACTATCTGCCAAAGAAACAAGGATCACTTGTTAGGATATCACGTAAGGATCATAGGTCATTAAAATCCTGCCCTAACAATTGCCCCCAAAATATAAGGAGTAATTATGTGATATTAACGAGTTATATTTTGCCGGATCTTATCTATAACTAACTCAACGGATATATAGCCGTTAAGAATGAACTATCCGTTGCGATCTGACGTCATGGAGATGACAGCCCTGCACAAATCATCATTATAAATAGAAATAGGGATAGGATCGTTTGCATTTAAATTCAAGAACTCTTCCCTTTATAACCGCGACCAGAGGATTGAACAGGTATTCCCCTTTATCTTCTCTCTTGCTTGCTCTGTTTTTCTTTCTCTTTCCATCGTTCAGTAAAAAATGTTGCTCCGGAATTCTCCCTGTAAGGATCCTAAGAAGAACAGCCCCTTGAAGGGTCAAGGGATCATCAAGGATTCCCCCACCGAGAGGCGTTGTTTTACCGAACTTCAAATCGACAAAATCCGTCATTGCTTTCCGGCGAACACCCTTTTTAAGCCTTTTAGCCCCACCGCTTTGAGTGATTACATCTCTGAGACTTGGGTAGCTTTCCCGGCCACTCCTTTCATGATAGGATACTCGTATCCTTTCCCTCGGTTCACCGAATCCTTTTTCTCCCTTACCGGCATCTGCTATATCCAGGCTATGCCGATGATCTGGAGGGTTTTATACACCCTTGAGAGGATCATCGAACAAGAAGGAATTGATCTGGGTATGGCGGAGTTGGCTGAGATGTATGATCTTACAACTTTTGGATCCCACCGATACTTGTTCAAACGAAAAGCTGGAGAGGAGCACCCTGTTCTCAAAGTTACCAAAAATGACATGAACTGGAAGCGGCGGTTCTTTTTTGTGAGGAGAGATACCATCCCTGATGGGAAGGATTTGCCCAAGAAGTGGGCTACCCATGGTAGGATAAAGGATCCTCGAAGGATCGCCGTAGAACTTATCCTTTAGCATAAGGATCACTGACATTCTTTTGTTTCCTTATTGTGCAGCTATATCCGTTTCTCATCTTAAGTTGACTCCTGCTGCAAAAGAGAGACTCTTGGCCTTTAGGAAGCTTGATCCTGAAATAAGAACTTTCCAGGTCATCACCCAGGATTCTCAGGAAGTATCCTCTGCTTCTGTCACAATGTCAAGTAAGTATCCTTTTTTAAGGAGTATTTATATAATGAGAGTCAAATAAAATTAAGATACTTATCTTATTTTGGTTGTGCAGGCGCTGGAAAATCCTCTAAGTCTGCTTCGAAGTTCGGCATCGATGATCTTACTAATGTCAAATCCTCAAGGAAGAAGACTCCTGCTGCTAGCCCAACTGCTTCAGCCCCTAAAGCACCTATCAGGGGAAAAGGAAGCAAGAAGAGAAAGGCCTCTGAGGATTTGCAAGGTCTGCCCCTGCTCCGCCAACAGTGTCTGGATTACATCAACGAGGTAAGGATCACTGTCCTGCTTGTGTATCCTGCTAGTCTAAGGATCACTCGATTTCTGAGGTCATTCCTTGTCTTCCTTGCAGAAATTTGCTGAGGTAGAGACATATGTTGGCCATGTTGAGGATCAGGATCGCCAGATTGCCGACCTTCAACAGGTTGGGGTGTTAAAGGATCTCAAGATAGCCGATCTTCAGAAGGAGCTCCAGGCCACCAAGGGGGAAGCCGCCAAGATGCTGATCAACTTCGACTATGAGAGGCATGAGATCACCCAGGATGCCAAGGTCTCTGCTGCAATAGCTATGTACAAGATCCAGCTGCAAATGGCTACGGAGGCTCAGGATCCTGCTTTTGACAAGAGCACCTGGGATGTCGAAGGCTGGAAGGCTAGGCTGGCTGAACTGGAGGATGATGAGGAGGCTGAGGAGATTCCGATGCTTGAGGGTGGAGACACTGGCAAGGATCAGGGTGGAGAGGCAAGTGGAGCCGGTGGTGATGGTGCAGCGAAGGATTGAGCTGCAGGATTGGGCAATGATGGAAATTTCGAGACTTAGCCGGAGCCCAATTTTTTTGTTTGGTGGTTGTTTTTTTGTGGTTGTGATGTTTTAAAACAATTATGGTCTGTATTTGAACAATAGGTTTAGGGTTGAGGATCTAGGATCCTGTGAACAATAGGTAGGATTACAAATGGTGGAGGGATCCTCTGTTTGGGGGATGAAGCCATTGTGATCCTGCCGCCTTTAATTTCCTGCACTTGCTATAACCGCATAAACAATGGACACCCTTTGCCAACCCATGTGGACGGGCCACGTTTTGCTGGTAGAAATGTGGGTTGGCAATTTTGACAACTTAAAAAGGGGTTAAATATTTAATGAATAAAACTTTTAACTTTTGACTTATCCTGTGATGTTATCCTTGTATATCTTTTGAACTTTCAATTGTTTTGATTTATACTCGTCTAAGTAAGAAAGGTTAAGCAGATTATGTTTAAGAAATTTAGGATATGATCCTGGATCAAATATCCTATAATCGAAAGTTTTCAAAGTAGTTTATTTTAAGGATCATAGGTTCAGTTGTCAAAGTATGTGGGTTATTCAGAAAAATAATGAATAGAACCAAAACAGTTAAGGATCATACCTGAGAATCCAAGTTAGGATCCTAACCTTTAACACTGTAATCAGGATAACCATAAGAAAAGCTTTTAAAGGGTAATAAGGATTGAGGATCCTTAATTGTTTAACTTTGTAAACCTGAAAACGGAATATAACTTGGGACTAAGCCAATATAAGAGATAAGTTAGTAACTGGGGACAAGCCCAAAGGATAACTGGGGACAAGCCCAAAGGATAACTGGGGACAAGCCCAAAGGATAACTGGGGACAAGCCCAAGGATCGTATGTAAACTGGAGTATGGCGCTCACTGGCGACTATCCAAACTTAGTGACATGAAAATGCCAAAACCTTAGCTAACGTGAAAACGTTAGAAACCTTAGGAACGGATGTATGGTACGTCTACCATTATACGTAGGATCCTAGGTATAGCCAGTACGATGGAATTATCAGCCCCTAAAGCGAGTACTGGTCCCAAAGACGTGAACTATACCAGGATCATCATGCGCTACAGGCGAAAACTGGGGACAAGCCCAAGGATAACCGGGGACAAGCCCAAACAACTGGGATTGAACCCAAGGATCTGAGTTACTTCTGAAGATTGTCGACAATATGCTAAGGATACCTGGACTATCAGAACTCAAAATCTCGTGAGAGAAGGATGAAGGATACATGATCCTTATCCTTAAATAAGAAAATATGTAAATAAGAGTTCGAGCTTAGGACATTACCAGAGTAAGGATCATCGATACTTCAGGGATCCTTGAAGGATACTTCTAATGTAAGGATCATATGTGCCAGAAGGATCCTGCTCACATGAAATATTTCTTCAAGTGGACAGCATTCCAGGCTCTTGGTAACAAATTACCCTCCATGGTTAGCAGTCTATATGCCCCCTTTCCTGCTTCGGCTTCGATCAAATAAGGGCCTTCCCATTTTGGTGCCAATTTCCCATCAGTAGGATTGGTGGTATTCTGGAATGCTTTTCTCAAGACCATATCCCCAACTTGGAATTTCCTTATCCTGACATTTTTGTTGTAAGCACCAGCCATTCTTTGTTGATAGCTAGCCATCCTTATCCTAGCCAGATCCCTGATTTCCTCAATAGTATCCAAGTCTTGAGCCAGGTTTGCATCATTCTCCTCAGGATCACGGGTACTTGTTCTAGCAGTTGGAACCACCATTTCTGTTGGGATCACTGATTCTGCCCCAAACACCAAAGAGAAGGGTGTTTGACCAGTAGCATTCTTGGGAGTTGTCCTGTCAGCCCAAAGCACATAAGGCAATTCCTCTGCCCATTTCCCCTTCTTGGATCCAAGTTTCTTCTTCAGATTGTTGATGATGATCTTGTTGGATGATTCTGCTTGACCATTAGCTTGTGGGTGGACTGGTGTTGATGTTATCATCTTAATCCCCCAGCTGTCACAAAAGTTAGTAGTCCTGCTCCCAATAAATTGGGAACCATTATCACATACGATTTCGGAAGGAATGCCAAATCTAGTTATAATATTTCTCTTAATAAAGGATATAACTTCCTTCTCTCTGACTTGGGCAAAAGCTTCAGCCTCTATCCACTTGGAGAAGTAGTCAGTCATAGCAAGCATGAACACTTTTCCACCAGGTGCTTTAGGGAGCTTGCCAACTATATCCATCCCCCATCTCATGAATGGCCAAGAGGATGGTATAGGATGTAGAAATTCAGCCGGCTGATGAAGGATATTGCTGTGTCTTTGACAAGGATCACACTTCTTAGCATACTCCACAACATCCCTTTTCATAGTTGGCCAGTAGTATCTTGTCCTTAAGATCCTTGAGAACAATGCCCTGCCCCCAGTGTGGTTTCCACAATCTCCTTCATGGAAGTCTTTTAAAACTTCCTGAACTTCAGGATCCTCGATACATCTTAAATATGGTCCTGCAAGAGATCGCTTATATAGCATATTATTTAAGATTGTGAATTGAGATACCTTAATTCTGAAAACCCTAGGGTTTTCTCCCATAGGAATCTCTCCGTGTTGTAAGTATCTCATGATTGGTGAGGTCCATGATCCTGAACAAGATTGAGTATCCTCACTAGGGATCATTGTAGAATCCTCTTCTATTTCCATGGCCACCTGATTTTCAATAGCAGGAGCCAGGATATGGATGAAGGGGATACTTTTATCCTCTGGGATCTTTAAAGATGATCCTAGATTGGCCAATGCATCAGCTTCTGTATTTTCTTCCCTTGGTACCTGTGTTAAACTAAAGAAAACAAAGGAGAGTGCCAATTCTTTGACTATCTCTAAATATTTGGTTAGTTTTTCACCTTTAACAGCATAGGATCCATTAAAGTGATTAGTGATTAACAATGAATCCACGTATACCTCAAGATACCTGATCCCCATATGCTTAGCAATTTGCAAACCAGCGATTAAGGCTTCATATTCAGCCTCATTATTAGTGGCTTGGAACTCACAAGCTATGGAGTGGGGTATTATGTCCCCCTGTGGCGATTTTAGTAGTATACCAAGCCCCGTGCCTTTAATATTTGAGGATCCATCAGTATGTAGTATCCAAGGATCCTTGGTTTCATCCAGCTGCTGGACTTCCAATTCGGCTTCCTTTTGTAAATCACTACTGAAATCAGCCACAAAGTCTGCTAATGCTTGAGATTTGATGGCTGTTCTAGGCTCATATCTTATATCATGGGCACTAAGCTTTACTGCCCACTTAGCCATCCTTCCGGACATCTCTGGTTTCCTGAGGACATTCTTAATTGGAAAATTAGTTCTGACAACAATAACATGGGTTTCAAAATAATGTCTTAGTTTAGTAGATGCCATAATTAGTGCAAGAATAAGTTTTTCAAGGTGTGAACACCTGGATTCAGCATCAAGTAAACTCTTACTTACATAATAGACAGGATATTATGTACCTTCATGATCCTTAACAAGGACTGCACTTACTGCTTTTGGGGATACCGCAAGGTATAAGGATAACACATCTCCTTTTTCTGGTTTCATCAATGCTGGAGCTGAGGACATGTATTCTTTGAGGGCTTGTAAAGCATTCTCATGCTTTTCAGTCCATTCGAATTTCTTGTTTTTTCTTAGGATATCATAGAATTCTTTACACTTTTATGAGGATTTGGATATAAATCTGTTTAGAGCTGCTATCCTGCCTGTTAGCCTTTGCACATCCTTAGCGTTGGCAGGGGATTTGATATTCACCAATGCTTTGATTTGTTCCGGGCTTGCTTCAATGCCCCTCTGGGTTACCATATATCCTAAGAATTTGCCAGCTTTAACACCAAAGTGACATTTTGAAGGATTAAGCTTCATGTTATAATTATCAAGGATATCAAATGCTTCCTCCAAGTCCCTTAGGTGATCCTTAGCTTTTTTGGATTTCACCACCATATCGTCTATGTACACTTCCATAGTTTGTCCAATTTGATCCTTGAACATCATATTCACCAGCCTTTGATATGTTGCACCTGCATTTCTTAATCCAAATGGCATAGCAATATAACAATATAAACCGGTTGGGGTCATAAAAGCCGTATCCTCTTGGTCAGATGGTTCCATCTGAATTTGTTGGAATCCAGATGATGCATCCATAAAGGTTAACAGTTCATGACCCGCCGTTGCATCCACCATGGAGTCAATGTGGGGTAATGGGAAAGGATCCTTGGGACATGCCTTATTCAAATCGGTGAAATCGACACATACCCTCCACTTTCCATTTTTCTTTTGAACAACAACCACATTGGCCAGCCATTTTGGATATTTCACTTCTCTAATCATACCTGCTCGTAGTAATCTTTCTACCTCTTCCTGGATAATGGCATTTCTTTCTGGTGCAAACTTCCTCCTTTTTTGATGGATTGGTTTAACTGACCTGTCAATGCCAAGTTTATGAGTGATAATATCTTTAGATATACCTGTCATATCCTCATGTTTCCATGCAAAGGTAGATTTTCTTCTTTTGAGGAAGGATACGATGTCTTCTTTCATTTGTCCAAGGATCCCTGATCTGATATAGATTTGGATTCAGGATCGTCAGGATCCAGGAGGATTTCGTCCACATCCTGCTCTCTTGCCTCCAAGACACCCCTTGGAGGATACTTTAATTGCTATTGCTCCCTTGATTTCGAGGCTGGTTTCATTGATGAGGTGTAACAATCCTTAGCCTCCTGCTGATCACTATCGATCTTGATTATTCCCCAAGGGCTAGAGAGCTTCACACATTGATGGTAGGTGGATGGGACTGCCTTCATATCGTGTATCCAGGGCCTGCCAAGGATAACATTACAACAAGACAAACAATCAATAACACAAAATTTTTGATAATTATGTAATCCTTCCACGTAAATTGGGAGTTTAATGTCCCCCAGGGTTTTCTTAGTTTCGCCACTAAATCCCACAAGCACGGAGGATCTTGGTGTGATGTCTGATTCAGGAATACCCATTTTCTTCAGAACATCAAGTTGGATAATATTTACCGAACTTCCTCCGTCAATTAGGATCCTGTGGACAAAATGGTTAGAAATAAAGAGAGTAATAACTAAACTATCATGATGAGGATCCTGGATGTCTACGCGATCATCCTCATCAAAGGTTATGATTCTTCCTTCCGAGACACTTGGTGTTCGAATAGGTCTTTCTCCATTATCCATTTTAGCTTCCTTTGCATGCCTTTTAGCTGCTGAAAAGGATGTACCACAGATGTCTGATCCTCCGAAAATAAAGTTTATCACTTGTGCATCTGCCGGAGGGGCTGGAGCTTTTTCAGGGATCCTTTCAGGATCCTGAGTCCTTTGCTTTTTTCTTCCCAACAACTCTTTTAAATGCCCCTTGCTCAACAGATATTCAATTTCCTTTCTTAATGCGATGCATTCTTCTGTTAAATGCCCAAAATCCTCGTGGTATGCACACCATTTTGATTTGTCTTTAGCTGCGGCTGGTTTGTCATTTTTTCTGGGCCATCTGGCTTTTTCTCCTAGATTCTGCATTGCAAGGATTAGTTCATGGTTATCAACGGAAAAACAGTATTCAGAAATCGGAGGATAATCCTCATCACCCTCTTCTTGGTCAACAGCATGCACGTTCTGGTTGTCAGTTCTATTGTAGGATTTGAATTTGTTGCTTTTGAAAGAGGATCCTTGCTTTTCTTGTTTTGAGGATCCTACTTGTCTCTCCTGGATCCTCTTGTCATCCTCTAGCCGGATGAATCTGAGTGCCCGAGTCCTTACTTCGTCTAGGTTCCTGCATGGTGTCATAACAAGATCATCATAGAACAATGAATCCCTAAGCAATCCCATTTTGAAAGCCTCAACAGCTGTGGCCACATCCAAGTTGGGAATGTCCAAGGATTCTTTACTAAATTTGGTTATATAATCCCTTAATCATTTATTATGACCCTGAGTTATCCTATATAAATCACTAGTCAATCGTTCAAATTTTCTGCTACAAGAAAATTGATTATTGAATAAGTTAACTAAATTAGCAAACGAAGTAATAGAGTAAGGGGGAAGACTTAGCAGCCATTTAAGAGCTGATCCAGTAAGAGTGGATCCAAATCCCTTGCATAGGCATGCTTCCTTTAACCTTTCCGGAATTGGATTGATCTCCATCCTCTCCCTGTATTGTGCTATGTGTTCCTCAGGATCCGTTGTACCATCATACAGCTTCATAGTAGGAATATGGAATCTTTTGGGTATCTCAGCATCACAAATTGGTGGTGCGAAACGAGATACCTTATGGCTTCCATCTGCAATCTCCAGGATAGGTTTGACTACCCCTGGAACACTTGAAATCATATCCTTCAGTTTCTGCAGTTCTCTGGCCATAGCATGGTTGATACCTGTATCCTGCATGAATCCATGGTTAGTGGTAAGAGAATTATTAAAAGTGTTACCTCCCATCGGGTTCAAGTTAGGAACATTGGATGTGAATCCGTATTGCTGGGATTCTGGGATAATGGAGGGACCAGTGGAAGCAATGGTCTGCATCGGAATAAAATCTCCTTGATGGACATCTGAACTTCCTGTCTGCAAACTCTTCGAGGATCCTGGTATCTGGAGGGATCCTTGAAACTGGGATGATCCTGGGATGAGAAAGGATCCTTGACCCCGGGATAATCCTGGAATAAAGGAGGATCCTTGAACCTGGGATGATCCTGGAATAAAGGAGGATCCTTGAAATTGCTGCGCTCCTGAGTAGGCTCCTGAATTCATGAAGGATCCCATATGCTGAGTATAGGATTCTGCCGGCTGGAAATATGATCCTGATGCCTGAGTCACTGTTGATGAGCCGAAATGTATTCCTCTTGATCCACCCACATGTTGATTGTCTGGGATCTCTGATGGCTGAGAAGTAATCGTCGGAGTATCAAAATTCAAAGATTTGGGCATCAGTGGGGAATGATCCTCTGCCGTTTTCTTTTGTCTTTTAAGATCTCCGATTTCCTTGAGGATCCTGTCATTAGTTTCATCCTGCTGCTGCATACGATCCCTCATCTGCAAAATCAAAGTAAATATATCACTAGTACTGGGAGCAGAAGAAGTTAGAGCAGAAGAAGATGAAGGTTTAGAGAAAATAGGAGTTGGTCTCTTCTCAGCATTTTTCTGAGATCCAGCTGGTGGTGGTGGCAAAGGTGGAGTGCCCTGAGATGAGTTGACTGCAGACATCGCTGTGGAGGTATTCTTCAACGATGAAGCCATGCAACGCTCCGGAATGATCACTAACAGAAAAACTTTCTTATGAATGAAGCACCAATTGCCCCACGGTGGGCGCCAAACTGTTTTGGTTAAAAATAACACAAGGATAATGCAACCAAACTCTTTGTAAACGGGGAATGATGCTTGGTATGACGAACAAAGATAAGGATCAGTTAAATGAAAATTGCACAAGTGACACAAGGATTTATACGAGGAAAAAGCCCTTGATCAATGAATGATCTCCGGCATAAAAAACCTCGGGTGATGGAAACTACCGATCACCAAACTTCAATATAACAAACATTGTTTACAACTTTGGATGGTAACGAGCTAGGTACAAGGATCACTATAGTATCGTATGCTAGAGCGTGTGAGAAATGTGTTGTGTCTTCCAAATGCTGAAGAGTGCCCTTTATATAAGTGTGTGTGTGGTCGTATTTTAGGCAAGTCACCTAACTACTAGCTCGTTACCCCTTTAGAAATAGAAGTAAATTTAGCCTAACTAAATGCCCGTAATTTGTGCTAAGTTTCCATATTCTCCACAACGTCTATTTTTGGTTATGCATGTGCGAAATTAGCGTGACAGATTCCTTGATAACGTTGCTAAGACCAGGTCCAACTCGTAATTCCTGCAAAACAACATTAAATTCAAAGAGAACAATCGTTAGTATGAGGATCCTTAGGATGATCCATGATCCTGATCCTGAAGCTCTTCTGAGGATCACTATCTGCCAAAGAAACAAGGATCACTTGTTAGGATATCACGTAAGGATCATAGGTCATTAAAATCCTGCCCTAACACTTAGCTAATGTGAAAACGTTAGAAACCTTAGGAACGGATGTATGGTACGTCTACCATTATACGTAGGATCCTGAATACAGCCAGTACAATGAAATTGTCAGCCCCTAAAGCGGGTACTGGTCCCATTGCCTTGACCTGCACCAGGATCATCGTGCGCTACTGGCGAAACTGGGGACAGGCCCAAAAACTGGGGACAAGCCCAACAAACTGGGGACAAGCCCAAAAAAAACTGGGGACAAGCCCAAAAACTAGGGACAAGCCCAAAAACTTGGGACAAGCCCATAAAACTTAGGAGACTTCTGTGGATACTTGATCCTTTGTCAAGGATACATCAACCTTCTGCAAAACTCAGAAATAAGTGAAAGAAGGATAAAGGATCAAGGATCTTTCTTGTTGGACCGATCTATGACCCTAAACAGTTAGTATAAGGCAGTTCATCTTCAAATACAAAGGCGGAATCAGTGTAAATGAAGTAACACAGCTGTTCCTCTTAATTTCCTCTTTATAAACACTTTCTGAGTCGTTTTACAACAAATCTGACAAAAATCCGACAGCACCTCGACTCTGATTTCGCTCCAACGTTTCCAAATGAAGATCACACATGAGGTACTTATAAGCTGGCTGATTTCGCTCCAAACTGCATGAGCGAAATCACCATGTGACCTAATAAGCGAAATCACCAGGTAACCATATGAGCGAAACCCCCTAGCTGACCCTATGAGCGAAACCTAGTCTAATGTGTACATAGGAGCGAAATAACAAGTTCTGATTTCGCTCAGAATGACACAAGTGTCATCTAGAGCGAAATTAACATCTAAGATCCTATTTTCTGATTTTCGACTCCGTACAACCTATCTAGACCTAAGATTCTATACAAACGTAGTCAACAGACATTCAGTGCACCAACAGACTCCCCCTTGGATGTTGACGAAGTCTTCGGCTCCGAGTCTTCAGTCTTGGTCTTTTCTCCAACTCTGTCTTTTCATCGTAAAAACTCTATCTTTACAAGTTCAGGTTCACTTCCTAGCTCCATCTTCAAACTCCCCTTTGACTGTTGATCCAGACTCCCCCTTTCACAGACTCCCCCTCTCTGTATGCTGGAATCTGAAGTCTTGATCTGGTTCAAGCTTTGACAATTAGCTCCCATAGGAATAATGAAGTCCAAAACCTGTGTCTCAAACATCAAACATTACAAACTTATCTTTTCACAAAAACACACAGTCTATCAGTTCTAGAAATCCACTCAAGTATTCAGGTCCAAGTTAATGACCCTGATTACTCAATTAATCTACCAAGTCCAATTTAATGACCTTGGTTGATCTTTTTGACAATACAGACTGATTTTGTTAAACATTTTCAAACATTTTCTAAATAACAAGCATCAAATTAATGAACTTGTTTTAACTTGTAAGTCACTCAAACTCTGACAAAGTAAGCTCTCCTCATTCTTCAGCTCAGAACTTTTCTTGCATCTGCTTCAATCTTCAAGAATCCAACGATTAACTCTCCACTTTGGTTTGTCAAAGATAAAGCAGAAATAAAATCTTTTTGGATTTTAATAAAGTGTTCTAAACTAAGAAATGAAATACAGAAACTTAAATTGCAGAATATAACGAAATTAAACTATTTACAAACATATTTTTGGCGAGCGTGTCAGGGAATCATATCAGCTTTTCAGACAAATTACAAGTACCGTTAAGCTTCATTTCATACTCAGAATTAAACAATTCACCTCGATTGTCGATGTACTGATCCATCTTAAATTCTCACACAGATTTCAATCTATTCAGGATACGATTTAGATGTCTTATGAACTTAGCTCATTCATGTATCCCACCTCTTGAATATACTTCCGTATCCAGAATCCCAAATATTCAGTCTTACAGGTGAGTATACCACAGATGATATCTGTCAGGGGTTAAATGCGAGGGCCGTGAGAGCTCAGGTCGATACTTCCGTATACGCAGAGAGATGACGGCTTTGACTTTTCGGTGTGTCCCCTTTAGAGGATCTTTTAGTTACAAAAGCACACGATTAGCATTTTGCAATGTTTCATCGTTTTTTTATGCTGAGGGTGTTTGCTATATTTCAAGCAATGCGGAAAGTATTATTCGGGGACTAGGTCAGAACTTCCATTCAGCAGAAGTCCCGGAATAATACCCCAGATATCACAGAGTATAAAGACCTAGTATCTCAGAATATGGGACCTTTCAAACAAGATTTCAGGGGTTACCTATATATCCAAGTAGTGTTCCCCACGAATTATGCAAGTTTGAAATTTTAGGTTTATATCCCGAATAAATCTACTAAATGTGCGAAAACCTATCGACACATCATCAGTGAGACTGTTTAACTCATTTAAACTTTACAATTCTTTAGCATATTGTAACTGTCTAGCCGATGTACTATCATTTTCCCTTTTTACACAAGCTCTTTTTCAGTTTTCTATGTTATTGGATTTTGAAAATTTTATCATGTTTTTGTATTTTTGCATTTTTTACTGTTTTTGTATTTTCTGAAAATATACTATTTACATCTACTCCCCCTAAATACCAAAACAATTAAAAAAGTCGACAAACCATTGCAGATTGTTTCTCATCTTCATCTGCAACAGTACTCTCATCAACGCCAATAATGCCACCCGACACCGAAAGAAGCTTCATACCATTCAGTTTTAACAAATATTTAAACCGATTTTTATCAAAAGCTTTGGTATGTAAATCAGCTTTCTTTTCGTCAGTGTGGATTTTCTCAATTCGTATCAACTTTTTCTCGAAACAAACGTGAATAAAGTGATGACGAATTTTTATATGTTTAGTTTTAGCGTGAGGTACTGGATTTTTTGTTATATTTATTGCGGCCTCATTATCAACAAAATAGGTGTGTTAAGAAACTGCAAACCGTAGTCGCGCATCTGTTGCTGTATCCACAGGATCTGAGAGCAGCAACTGCTAGCAGAAACGTACTCCGCTTCACATGTAGATAGCGCCACAGACGTTTGTTTCTTACACTGCCAGGTAACCAATCTAGGTCCAAAGAACTGGCATCCTGCAGTTGTTGATTTTGAATTGACTTTGCAGCATCCGAAATCCGAGTCGGAATACCCTTCAAGCGTAAAGTCGCCTGTTCTAGGATACCACAACCCCAATGAAGGAGTTCCTTTCAGGTAGCGTAATATCCTCTTCACAATAATCATGTGCGAAGCTCTCGGGTTAGATTTGTCACACCCCCAAAATCCACCCGCGGAGTACCACCGCTTGGAGGCGTGACATGACCAGGATCAAGCCACTAATCATATTGAACATAACATTAAATATTAAAAGTAATCAATGAAACCCATCCAATATAATTGATGTTCAACAAAACATAGTTTGAGTAGCGGAAGCATAAGTATGTAAACCCAATGTAAATCATAAGTTCAATTGTTTAAATGTTTAACATGGCATCCACGATCCATGTCCCACAACGACTTGCTCCTCCCTGTGCAAGCTCCATAAGTACCTAAGGTCCTGCAAGGCATGCAGCAGAGAGTCAACGACTAGTTGAGCGAGTTCACAGTAAGTAAGTTCGTAATAGCAAAACGTATGTTCATTTAGTGGGGGCTTCCCATGCATATGTACTACTAGTGGGTGTTTCCCGTGATTATACTTATTACTAGTGGGGGCTTCCCATATTTATACTTACTAGACTATTTGCAACCATGTGTTCTTCTTAGCCCGAGAACAGGAATACGTACAAGGTCACGTAGGTTTTACGTGAGTGCCCTTCCCCGAGGACAGTGGTACGCGTGGGGTTTACGTAGGTTTTACGTAAGTGTCCTTCTGACCCGGAAGACAGTAGTAGGTATGAGTTTACGTAGGTTTTACGTAAGCGTCCTCCCGACCCGGGAGACAGTGGTAGATACTAGTTTACGTAGGTTTTACGTAAGTGTCCCGACTAACCTGAGGACGATGGTATATAGTCTAGCAATAGCGTAAGTACAAGTAATTATCCAATTCAAATCTTCCAACCCAATTCCCAACCCGGGAATCCCATGCCTTGGCTGTGTGAACTCACCTTGGTTTGCTCGGCAGATACACAGAAACTCGGTTAAGCTATATAGTGATCAACCACGTCCTAGCATGGCATGCACAAGTATTCATAGCATTTCAGTAGAAATCATGTAACAAGTCCAAGTATCCGGCCCAATCAGTTGGGCTCGTAACAGTGTGCAAGGTCCAAACAGTGTGCACGTGTTCACGGTCTCGAGTCGAGACTAACGATTTCGAGTCGAGACTAGTCGGTCTCGAGGTGTACTGGTTTCGGGGTCTCGAGTCGCAACAAGGAGGTCTCGAGTCATCATGGTCTAGTCGAGACTACACGGTCTCGAGTCGCAACCGGACCCGCAACCGTGGTCTCGAGTTGTGCTGTTTTGTGTCGGTATGGTGGTCTCGAGTCGAGACTAAGGGTTCTCGACTCGCAACCCTGATCGGGACAATGTGTAACAGATTTCCATAACTAATCAGTAACAATCATTCCGTAATTTTAGCTAACAACTTGGCAGTTTCATCAACCAAATCAAACACATTAATTTCCGTATTCAACAGCAGTCAATCGATAATCAAGAACATTCCTATCATCATCAAGAACAGTAACAATCAAATCATCATTCATGCACAAACTGAATCATTTAACTATCATGCATCCTAAATCAGAATCACAAGTCATAATATCACAATTGATTAACAAGCACACATTCGAACTGATTAGCATATTACCAATCCTATTTAATCATACATGCAGCCGATTTCATGAACACTAAGAATCAACAACATAATAAATCATGCTAACAAGAACCCTAGATCATGTAATCCGATAGATAACAATATCACCTCATCTAAACATACAAAATAGAACTTGCAATCGGTAAACATACTACTAACCGAGATGAGAAGAGGATGATCCGAATCCAAAAGCTTCGATGGAAAGGGATGTTCGGCTGCCTTTGGTTCCGATCGAGAGAGAGAGAGAGAGAGCGTGTTCTAGGGTTTGTGTGTGTGAGGATGTTTGGTAAAAGTGTGAGATAGTTACTACATCTCAAAGTGTATATGATTAGGGGATGGGCCGAACCTTCACTTGGGCCGCCCCATGGTCTCGAGTCGGATGTGTGTGGCCCGAATGGGCTTGTGTAGCCAAATTACTATTCGGTTCTATGAACAATATACACACTCACATGCAATCACGTAACATGCAGTATTTATTCGCTAATCAAATTCACGTAATCACATAAATGTTCATATAGTTACACGTAATACAAGAGACGGTCAAATACGAGTTGTCACATTATCCCCAACTTAAAAGAAATTTCGTCCCGAAATTTGGTACGTACTCACTGAGGAAGCTAGGTAAGTTGTATCGTTTACTGGTTTTCCTGGGGTGTCACATCCTCCCCCCGTTGATCTGGAATTTCCTCCCGAAATTCCGAGGTAGCTTCAGCCTCAGTAGTGGTTGTACTGTTCATGAATAACTGGGGATACTTTTCTTTCATCTGATCTTCGCGTTCCCAGGTGAACTCTGGGCCACGACGAGAGAGTTCCACAAACTCGAACAAGAGGGATTCTCTTGTGTTTGAGAACCTTAACATCCCGGTCCGTGATTTCTACTGGTTCCTCGACGAATCGCAACTGCTCGTCGATAGTGAGTTCCTTCAGAGGAACTATGAGGGTCTCATCTGACAGGCACTTCTTCAGATTCGACACGTGAAAGACGTTGTGATGTAGGAACGGTTTCGCGACCTGAATGAGTCGGTCAGAAGAGCTCTCGTATGTTTTAGAGGCGGAATACTAAGAAACACACTTCAAAACAGCTTGAATACACTTTAAACCTCTTTTCTATTGATATAACAGTGATTACAGTACAATGAAATACCGGCAGCACCCCGGTATCAGATTTTCGAATCGTTTCAAATGATAACCGTTTGGAATCTATTTATAGTAGTGACCTGACCGTTTGAACATATTCAAACAGACAGCACTCAAATGATGAACACTCAAACGGACACCTCTCAAACGGACAGGCTTCATTCAAACCTCTTGATTTCTTGTCCAATCGGATCTGCAATGAACCTGAGATTCGACATAAGACGAAGACGACAGATGACTGCACCAACAGACTCCCCCTCAGATGTTGACGAGTCTTAAGTGTCGAGTCTTCATAATCTTCAGTCTTTATCAGTCCTTTGAGCTTCTCTCTTTCTCTCTGTCTTCAGACTCCCCCTCTTAATTTGCTGGTATTTCTTTGTTCTTCAGCAATATCTTCAGGATCGTTGTCTGACTCTACTTGGTCTTTCAGGATCAATCAACCTGGCTTTCCTGCACATTCTTAACCCAGAAATAAATCTCTAATTTTATCACTTTACGTGCACCAACACTTGACTCCCTCTCATGTGCATCAACTAACACTCTCCTTTAAATCTCTTTTTTCTGTGATGAACCACTTAGGAAGATTAGATTCTGAAAACATTTAAATTCAAACTTACACTCCTCCTCAACGATTGCTCATCATGTTTAGCACTTGGAATTTTGAAAATCAGTTTTCCAACATCAGTTGTCGAAAATCTTTTTGACTTTTTCAAAAATTTATGCTAAAACACACTGAAAATCTTTTTGGATTTTGAAATAAAGAAACCTGTAATGCAATAAAAAAAATATTTACAGACAATATTTTTGTGAGTTCGTGTAAGAGGATCATATCAGTATATGAGACATGTCACTAACACCGTTAAGCTTGATTTCATTTTCAGTTCAAAACAATTCACTTAGATTGTCAGTATATCTGTCCACTTAAATTTTCACACAAATTTCAACTGTTCCGAGATACTATATTAATGTTTTAAGAACTTAAACTTATCCGTGTGTCCCACTACTTGAATATACTCCCGTATCCAGATCCCAATATTCAGTCTTACAGGTGAGTATACCACAGATGATATCTGTATAGGGGTTAGATGCGAGGGTCGTGAGAGCTCAGGTCGATACTTCCGTATACGCAGAGAGATGACGGCTTCGACTTTTGGTGTGTCCCCTTTAGAGGATCTTTTAATTTCAACAGCAGCGACTATCAATTTTATTGTTTCATCAGCATGCTGAGGGTGAAGCTATGTTTCAAGCTTTTTGCGGAAAGCATTATCCGAGGACTAGGTCAGTACTTCCATAAAACAGAAGTACCGGGATAATACCCCAGATATCACTGAACATAAAGACCTAGTATCTCAGAATAAGGGACCTTTCAAACAAGATTTCAGGGGTTACCTATATATCCAAGTTTGTGTTAACCCACAGAACAAGCAAGTTTGAACTTTTAGATTTATATCTCGTCACAGTTTACTGAATTGACTTTGCAGCATCCGAAATCCGAGTCGGAATACCCTTCAAGCGTAAAGTCGCCTGTTCTAGGATACCACAACCCCAATGAAGGAGTTCCTTTCAGGTAGCGTAATATCCTCTTCACAATAATCATGTGCGAAGCTCTCGGGTTAGATTTGTCACACCCCCAAAATCCACCCGCGGAGTACCACCGCTTGGAGGCGTGACATGACCAGGATCAATCCACCAATCATATTGAATATAACATTAAATATTAAAAGTAATCAATGAAACCCATCCAATATAATTGATGTTCAACAAAACATAGTTTGAGTAGCGGAAGCATAAGTATGTAAACCCAATGTAAATCATAAGTTCAATTGTTTAAATGTTTAACATGGCATCCACGATCCATGTCCCACAACGACTTGCTCCTCCCTATGCAAGCTCCATAAGTACCTAAGGTCCTGCAAGGCATGCAGCAGAGAGTCAACGACTAGTTGAGCGAGTTCACAGTAAGTAAGTTCGTAATAGCAAAACGTATGTTCATTTAGTGGGGGCTTCCCATGCATATGTACTACTAGTGGGGGTTTCCCGTGATTATACTTATTACTAGTGGGGGCTTCCCATATTTATATTTACTAGACTATTTGCAACCATGTGTTCTTCTTAGCCCGAGAACAGGAATACGTACAAGGTCACGTAGGTTTTACGTGAGTGCCCTTCCCCGAGGACAGTGGTACGCATGGGGTTTACGTAGGTTTTACGTAAGTGTCCTTCTGACCCGGAAGACAGTAGTAGGTATAAGTTTACGTAGGTTTTACGTAAGCGTCCTCCCGACCCGGGAGACAGTGGTAGATACTAGTTTACGTAGGTTTTACGTAAGTGTCCTGACTAACCTGAGGACGATGGTATATAGTCTAGCAATAGCGTAAGTACAAGTAATTATCCAATTCAAATCTTCCAACCCAATTCCCAACCCGGGAATCCCATGCCTTGGCTGTGTGAACTCACCTTGGTTTGCTCGGCAGATACACAGAAAGTCGGTTAAGCTATATAGTGATCAACCACGTCCTAGCATGGCATGCACAAGTATTCATAGCATTTCAGTAGAAATCATGTAACAAGTCCAAGTATCCGGCCCAATCAGTTGGGCTCGTAACAGTGTGCAAGGTCCAAACAGTGTGCACGTGTTCACGGTCTCGAGTCGAGACTAACGATTTCGAGTCGAGACTAGTCGGTCTCGAGGTGTACTGGTTTCGGGGTCTCGAGTCGCAACAAGGAGGTCTCGAGTCATCATGGTCTAGTCGAGACTACACGGTCTCGAGTCGCAACCGGACCCGCAACCGTGGTCTCGAGTTGTGCTGTTTTGTGTCGGTATGGTGGTCCCGAGTCGAGACTAAGGGTTCTCGACTCGCAACCCTGATCGGGACAATGTGTAACAGATTTCCGTAACTAATCAGTAACAATCATTCCGTAATTTTAGCCAACAACTTGGCAGTTTCATCGACCAAATCAAACACAATAATTTCCGTATTCAACAGCAGTCAATCGATAATCAAGAACATTCCTATCATCATCAAGAACAGTAACAATCAAATCATCATTCATGCACAAACTGAATCATTTAACTATCATGCATCCTAAATCAGAATCACAAGTCATAATATCACAATTGATTAACAAGCACACATTTGGACCGATTAGCATATTACCAATCCGATTTAATCATACATGCAACCGATTTCATGAACACTAAGAATCAACAACATAATCAATCATGCTAACAAGAACCCTAGATCATGTAATCCGATAGATAACAATATCACCTCATCTAAACATACAAATAGAACTTGCAATCGGTAAACATACTACTAACCGAGATGAGAAGAGGATGATCCGAATCCAAAAGCTTCGATGGAAAGGGATGTTCGGCTGCCTTTGGTTCCGATCGAGAGAGAGAGAGAGCGTGTTCTAGGGTTTGTGTGTGTGAGGATGTTTGGTAAAAGTGTGAGATAGTTACTACATCTCAAAGTGTATACGATTAGGGGATGGGCCGAACCTTCACTTGGGCCGCCCCATGGTCTCGAGTCGGATGTGTGTGGCCCGAATGGGCTTGTGTAGCCAAATTACTATTCGGTTCTATGAACAATATACACACTCACATGCAATCACGTAACATGCAGTATTTATTCGCTAATCAAATTCACGTAATCACATAAATGTTCATATAGTTACACGTAATACAAGAGACGGTCAAATACGAGTTGTCACATTATCCCCAACTTAAAAGAAATTTCGTCCCGAAATTTGGTACGTACTCACTGAGGAAGCTAGGTAAGTTGTATCGTTTACTGGTTTTCCTGGGGTGTCACATCCTCCCCCCGTTGATCTGGAATTTCCTCCCGAAATTCCGAGGTAGCTTCAGCCTCAGTAGTGGTTGTACTGTTCATGAATAACTGGGGATACTTTTCTTTCATCTGATCTTCGCGTTCCCAGGTGAACTCTGGGCCACGACGAGAGTTCCAACAAACTCGAACAAGAGGGATTCTCTTGTGTTTGAGGACCTTAACATCCCGGTCCGTGATTTCTACTGGTTCCTCGACGAATCGCAACTGCTCGTCGATAGTGAGTTCCTTCAGAGGAACTATGAGGGTCTCATCTGACAGACACTTCTTCAGATTCGACACGTGAAAGACGTTGTGATGTAGGAACGGTTTCGCGACCTGAATGAGTTGGTCAGAAGAGCTCTCGTATGTTTTAGAGGCGGAATACTAAGAAACACACTTCAAAACAGCTTGAATACACTTTAAACCTCTTTTCTATTGATATAACAGTGATTACAGTACAATGAAATACCGGCAGCACCCCGGTATCAGATTTTCGAATCGTTTCAAATGATAACCGTTTGGAATCTATTTATAGTAGTGACCTGACCGTTTGAACATATTCAAACGGACAGCACTCAAACGGACACCTCTCAAACGGACAGTCTTCATTCAAACCTCTTGATTTCTTGTCCAATCTGATCTGCAATGAACCTGAGATTCGACATAAGACGAAGACGACAGATGACTGCACCAACAGACTCCCCCTCAGATGTTGACGAGTCTTAAGTGTCGAGTCTTCATAATCTTCAGTCTTTATCAGTCCTTTGAGCTTCTCTCTTTCTCTCTGTCTTCAGACTCCCCCTCTCAATTTGCTGGTATTTCTTTGTTCTTCAGCAATATCTTCAGGATCGTTGTCTGACTCTACTTGGTCTTTCAGGATCAATCAACCTGGCTTTCCTGCACATTCTTAACCCAGAAATAAATCTCTAATTTTATCACTTTACGTGCACCAACACTTGACTCCCTCTCATGTGCATCAACTAACACTCTCCTTTAAATCTCTTTTTTCTGTGATGAACCACTTAGGAAGATTAGATTCTGAAAACATTTAAATTCAAACTTACACTCCTCCTCAACGATTGCTCATCATGTTTAGCACTTGGAATTTTGAAAATCAGTTTTCCAACATCAGTTGTCGAAAATCTTTTTGACTTTTTCAAAAATTTATGCTAAAACACACTGAAAATCCTTTTGGATTTTGAAATAAAGAAACCTGTAATGCAGTAAAAAAAATATTTACAGACAATATTTTTGTGAGTTCGTGTAAGAGGATCATATCAGTATATGAGACATGTCACTAACACCGTTAAGCTTGATTTCATTTTCAGTTCAAAACAATTCACTTAGATTGTCAGTATATCTGTCCACTTAAATTTTCACACAAATTTCAACTGTTCCGAGATACTATATTAATGTTTTAAGAACTTAAACTTATCCGTGTGTCCCACTACTTGAATATACTCCCGTATCCAGATCCCAATATTCAGTCTTACAGGTGAGTATACCACAGATGATATCTGTATAGGGGTTAGATGCGAGGGTCGTGAGAGCTCAGGTCGATACTTCCGTATACGCAGAGAGATGACGGCTTCGACTTTTGGTGTGTCCCCTTTAGAGGATCTTTTAATTTCAACAGCAGCGACTATCAATTTTATTGTTTCATCAGCATGCTGAGGGTGAAGCTATGTTTCAAGCTTTTTGCGGAAAGCATTATCCGGGGACTAGGTCATTACTTCCATACAACAGAAGTACCGGGATAATACCCCATATATCACTAAACATAAAGACCTAGTATCTCAGAATAAGGGACCTTTCAAACAAGATTTCAGGGGTTACCTATATATCCAAGTTTGTGTTAACCCACAGAACAAGCAAGTTTGAACTTTTAGATTTATATCTCGTCACAGTTTACTGAATTGACTTTGCAGCATCCGAAATCCGAGTCGGAATACCCTTCAAGCGTAAAGTCGCCTGTTCTAGGATACCACAACCCCAATGAAGGAGTTCCTTTCAGGTAGCGTAATATCCTCTTCACAATAATCATGTGCGAAGCTCTCGGGTTAGATTTGTCACACCCCCAAAATCCACCCGCGGAGTACCACCGCTTGGAGGCGTGACATGACCAGGATCAATCCACCAATCATATTGAATATAACACTTGTAGGTTTTCCTGTAGGAATGAGACATCTACAGAAACCTCTTTAGCACTTGTAAAATTAGTCAGAAAGATGCCGATTCCTACTTCTCAATTACCAACCTGGAAGCTCCGGCGTAGTCATTTAACCTGTAAAATTTAAACACTATTCAACAATTTTTAAACAAATTCTTCAAACACTAAAATGATGCCGATTCCTGATCCACGATATAAACTTGGGATCTCCGGCAAAGTCCTAAGACTATCATGGAAAACAGACTTCCATCCAAGTCTTTTCAGACTTGATGGCTTTTAGCTCTTGAGCAGTAGGGTTGTATGTTGCCTTTTTAGTTGCATAAAAATCTTTTACCCCTTTAGCTCTCCCACTCAACATTTTCCCAAAAATCTTTTTAACATTCCCGTTGAATGTTTTCTCGACATCAAATTCTTTTTCTTCATTGTAAAACTGATTTGAAATTTCTGTTTTACCAACTTTCTTTTTAATCTCCTCAAATTCCAGTGATGGAAAATCATCATCAGTCACTGAAATTTTCTCCTCAGTCTGTGGCTCTTCTGGCTTTGTGGAACCAGATTCATCGCCGACATTCACTTCTACCTGCTTAGCAACCCACACTTGGTTGTCTTTTCCTTTCTTTTCATACCTCTTCTTTGTCGAACACTCACCAACCTAAAATTTTGAATTTTCAAAAACTTTAAGTTTCTCAATTGGTGGTTCAATATCAACAACTTTTTCTTTCAATTTCTGAGAAACTTCCTGTTTTGTTTTGATATCTTTCGGACAATTCGATGCAATATGACTAGCTTCATTGCATTTAAAACAGGTTCGAGTTTCTCTTGGATGAAATACTCCAATACCATTCCTTCTTCTATCAGCAAGAAACTCTTGGTTCGATTGTTTCCAGAACGGTTTCTTCTGTTCATCTTCCGAGCTTCCACCTGACACAAATTCAGTTTTGATTTTAGAATTTTTCTCATTTTTAATGTTTTCCGGTGGAACATAACCTAAACCTTTCTTTTTGTAGCTACGATTTTGGTTTGGTTTCTTTTGAAAACCAGGACCAGAATTGTAACCCTTTTTCTTATTTAAACGTTGTTGAACTCGAGAAGTATATTTTTTAGGTTTTTCAAAACTTTTCAAAACTTTTAACTCAGGAATATTAATTTCTATTAGTTTGAAAGTTTTGTTAACCAATTCTGTTTTAATACTCATAATTGGAAACTCTTTGTTGTAATATAATTTGTCAGAACCATTCAAAGTATAAACAACTTCGAATGTTTCATCATTCAAATCTGCCTTTGATAACAAAAATTCTTTACTGTAAGACCGTTTAACCGACGACTTTTCACTGTTGACTGACGAATTTAACTCTCCTGACCCAGACTTTGACTCGGACTCCTCATCAATATCCAATACCTGATCGACCACCTTTTTGATTAACTCAGACTCATGATCAATATCGGACGAGGTAAACGTGACATCAATGTTATCTGGTAAAACGTCAGTTGTGTAGGTTTTAAGCTTTATATTGACTGCTTTCTCAAGTTGCTCCTCGTTTGGTTTCCTAGGAGAATAACCATCCCAAATCGGAGGCGGACACTTATTATAGCTAACAGTCGGTTTCTTACCACAATCTTTCTTCTTCTTTTGCTTCTCATCTTGAAAAGCTTCCATACCTGCAACAGTTGGATAAACACGATCAATGAGATAATCAGAGGTAGAATAGCGTAACAATAACCATCTAATCCTCTCATTTTCGATCTTCTCGGTCTCCAACTCTTGATTCCACTTAGCACTCTCTTCGATGTAGAAGTTTATCGCCTTTTGCTTTGACATCATGACTGCATTCATCATCGTCAGTGCTTGTTCTCTTTCTGAGTTTGTCTTTTGGAGACCAGTTACTGTTTTGTTCAAGACATCGTACGATTCTTTCACATAATTGAGGTTGAACAGTAACTGTTCCTTCTTCTTCTCATACTCAGCTATAATGTCGTCTTTTGCTACACATTCCTTGCAAGCTTCCAAATACTTCTCGCAAGGCTTGACGACTTCAACAACCTTCTCAACCTCGATTGTTTTCACAACTTCAATCACCTTTTCAGCTTCAGTCACCTTTTCTTCGTCTTTCACAACTTCGGTAATCTTCTCAGCACCACTTTCAACATTTTGAACATCACTTTCAGATTCCTTTTGTCGTTCTTTAGCAGCTCTTTTCTCCTTCAATTTCTCCATGCGATCTGCAAAATAGAAATGAAAACTTTCAGGAGAAAGATGAGATTTAGCAACATTTATATGTTTTTCTTCCTCAACATCACTGTTACTATCAACTGGTGACTGATCAAACTGTACAGATTTTTCATAATCAGCATCTGATACACCAGAATCAGACGGTGTTTTATCAAAAACAACTTCCTGTTCTGAAACAATCTCATTCTGAACACTTTCATCTGAACTCCGTAAACTTTCATCTGAACCCTCTGAAATTTCTCCAGATCTTTCTGAAAGTTCATCAGTACTTTCTGAACTTCCATCAGATGCAACAGACTTCTCATTCTCACTAGACACATTCACCCCAATCGATTTCATCCAAGTGGCAAACATGTCTGGCTCTCGGATGATCTTGGCAATGAAAGCTTTAAATTCTCCCTTCTCATCTACAAACATATCCCAACTAAAACCTTCTGGTAGTTTCTCATCATCTTGATCGATTATGCGTGCTGCTTTGCCTTCAGATGATATGTAATTACTCCAGCTGAAATCTACCAAACATGCTCTATTGGGATCTTCGATCTTTCTCCCATGAGCCGTCTGCGGTTCTTGAGATTGACCAACTTGTTGATAGATAGCTTTGCGATAGTAGTCATCTTTTCCGAATGGATTCTGTGCTCCGCTAGCTTCTCTTCCTTTGCACTCCCGCTTGAAATGACCTTTCTCCCTGCATCGAAAACAAGTAACTTAAGATTTATCAAAACCTAAAGTAGATACATGAGCATCAAAAAAGTCATTTCTCCCGGTGATGGTTTTGAACTTCTCAGCCCGTCGAAGAACACTTGCAAGACACCATTTGATATCCATGAGTTCCATCTCTTTGGCGTCTATTTGATCGTAATCCTCTTTGGTGAGCATAGGATTCCCGATCCGACCAGCAACCAGACCTTCATAGGATAATAAAACAGAACCCAGAAGTGCCATATGGTCTTTCGCAGTGTCTTCAGAGAAGCTTTGACCTTCTGGAAGATTGAGAGCTATGTTGCATTGAATCACATATCCATTTCCGGTTTTTGTACTCTGAGACTGATAACTTGTGTTTGTCTCTTTAGGATTTACACTCGGAAATGATGAAAACCCGCTGCTACTCTTGTTAGAACCCTGATCAGCTTTGTCTTATAAATCTCCAGCACTGAATGCAGTTTGAATTTTCGGACTTTTCTCAGCTTCAGGAACTGGAACACTACCTTTGTAGTACATTTTCACATCCTGTTGACCACTTGGACTGTTCATCCTAGCGATCTTCTGTTGTTCTAGATCCTGGCTTTCAATTTTCTCGATAAACTGTGAAATTGTTAGCCCGTCATAAACACCTGTGTTCTTCAATATCATCAAATACGTGCCCCAATCCTTCTGAGGTAATGCATCAGCTAACTTGTCCACCCACTCCTCACGATCTTTCCTAATACTCAACATCGACATAGATCGTACTAGGTGACAATATCTTTCAATCAGCTTCTTTGTATCCTCTCCCGGTAAGCTGCTAAACAAATCAAATTCTTTCTTTAGCAATGCCTTCTTGCTTTTAATCATATTCTCACTACCTTCAAACTTGACTTTAAGTGCATCCCAAATCGATTTTGCAGTTTTGTCATGCTGAAGTAGAATAAAAATGTCTTCCTTGATAGCTTGTTGAAGAAAACTGATCATCATCTTTTCTGATTTGTACATAACACATTCTTGATCTGTGAATTCTGATAACTCTTTGGTAACATGTAATTCAGTTTCAGGCAACACATATTTCTTCAATATACATTCCCACGATCTAAGATGATTTGCCTGAACCCAGTTCTCAAATCGATCTTTCCACCCATAATATTCTTCGATACTCATTAATCTAGGGGCTTTTGAGTGGTTCCTGTCTCATTCTCTGAGTTCATTGCCTGAGCAATTGCGGCTGGAGTTGACGGTGTTGCAAACGCGTTGTAGAACTCGGTACTCATGATTCAAAATTTAAACAACTTTCAAACGAATAACACAATTCAAACGGTGGTTGATTCAAACGGACGACTTTCAAACGACAGGATGGTTTCAAACGACAGAAAGTATCTTTCAAACGACTGGAAGTGATTTCAAACGACCAGATCACTTTCAAACGAACGGTTCAAACGATGAACTTTCAAACGGCCAAAAGCTGATTTCAAACGATAGGACAACAATTTCAAATGATGGAAACTGTTTTCAAGCGATCAGTTCAAACGATGGACCCAGTTTCAAACGGAAAGTCTCATGACGTCATCATTTTCTTGAATGATTTCAAACAGACAGCCAATTTTTACCGATTTTACTTCGAATTTTAGTCTGAAACTTGTAAGGCTTTGTTAATCATCAATTCCGAACACAGTGTGAAGTTTTGAGCTAATTTCAACCGTGAAAAATATCAGTTTTGAACAGAAGGTGTAGAAAGTCAGATTTCCAAGCTGAATATGGCAAGAACTCTTCATCCTGAGCTCTGATACCAATTGTAGGAACGGTTTCGCGACCTGAATGAGTCGGTCAGAAGAGCTCTCGTATGTTTCAGAGGCGGAATACTAAGAAACACACTTCAAAACAGCTTGAATACACTTTGAACCTCTTTTCTATTGATATAACAGTGATTACAGTACAATGAAATACCGGGAGCACCTCGGTATCCGATTTTCGAATCGTTTCAAATGATAACTGTTTGGAATCTATTTATAGTAGTGACCTGACCGTTTGAACATATTCAAACGGACAGCACTCAAACGATGAACACTCAAACGGACACCTCTCAAACGGACAGGCTTCATTCAAACCTCTTGATTTCTTGTCCAATCTGATCTGCAATGAACCTGAGATTCGACATAAGACGAAGACGACAGATGACTGCACCAACATGTGAACTGCATCGAGTTCAGCTGGTAGGTTTAGTCTGTAGGCTACTTTGCCTATTCTTTCTGCAATTTCGAATGGTCCGACATATGGCGGATTGAGTTTGCCCCGTTTACCAAAACGTACCACACCCTTTCCAGGGTGAGACTTTAAGTAAAATGTCACACCCCCAAAAATCCACACGCGGAGTATCACCGCTTGGGAGCGTGACTGACCAGGATCAAGCCACCAATCATACAGAACATTGTATAAAGTAAAAGTAAATGCAATATAATCCAAACCAATTCCATATGAAAGGTGTTTCCAAAACATAAGTAAGTTGTCATTGTTTAGCGGAAGCGTATTATTGTAAAACCCATAGCAAATAAGTATCAAATATCAAAAGTGTTCAATAAGATGATCAAGATCCAAGCCCCACAACGACCAGCTCCTCCGTGTGCAAGCTCCAAGTACCTAACGATCTGCAAGGCATGTAACAGAATGATCAACAAACTAGTTGAGCGAGTTCACAGAAAGTAAATGCATAATAGTAAGTTCATTTGTAACAGGTGGCTCTACTGGGCCGATTGTATGTTCTATTGGTGGTGGTGTTCCACGTTATGGGTGGTGGTGTTCCACGTTATTGGTGGTGGTGTTCCACGTTATTGGTGGTGGTGTTCCACGTTATTGGTGGTGGTGTTCCACGTTATATAACCACTAGACTACTCGTAACTATAGGTATCCTTCACAACCGAGGATAGTGATCAGTATATGTATCCTTCACATCCGAGGATAGTGATCAGTATAAGTATCCTTCACATCCGAGGATAGTAATGTGGTAGTCTAGTCATAGTGTCAATAGTGTATCTAATCAACCTTTCAATCCCATTCCCAACACCCCGGGAATCCCATGCCTTGGTAAGAGTGTGAACTCACCTTGGTTTGCTCGGTATGCTAGGTTATGCACTCACAAGAATTTAATCACGTCCTATTGTATGCACGTATAACAAATCAGTTCATGTTCGCAATGATACGCATGCAATTTAATGTTCACATAGCAGTCAGTTTGCATATCGGCACAACACGTATTATTGCACGTATACAAATGTTAACGTTCATCAAGCATGGCATGCCAAATAACTCAAGCATATAATTCCATCTTTCAAGGTAGGTTCATAAATCCCTAGTATCTTTCGAATCCAACTATTATCTTTCGACAACAGTTATCACAATTATCCTTCGGACCGAATGTTATGTTTCGGACCAATGTCATCTTTCGGTCAAAGCTATCTTTCGGTCCAAACTATCTTTCGGTCAAAGTTATGGTTCGGTCCAAACTATCTTTCGGTCAAAGTTACTATGGTTCAAAGGATAGGCATCTTTCGGTTCACAGCAACCATGTTTCGGATAACAAGTATCTTTCGGCATATTGGTTATCCTTTGATAAATAACAGTTACATTTTATTCAAGTTTTCCAAGTTTATCCGATTATCAATTAACACAACTTTCAAGTAATCGGTTACCTAAAATCGATCAAACAGTCAGTTTCATATTAAAACCTTATGAACCCTAATTTAACCGTATGAACAATAATAATACTCAATCATGTGTGTTCCGATTTCATGAACGATAACAATTTCGGATTGCATAAAATCACATCCGATCCACAATCACATCCGATTCACCAAACAGTATCATTAAACATAGTTCACAACAGATCCGATTAGCATACAAATCCGATTAACATCCATATACAATCATTATACATAACCGGTTAACATACAAACAACATATTGACATGTGATTGATAAATCATGAAATCATATACTTTAGACACTAACCGGGATAGAAAGCAAAAGAATTGATCAGCAAGTAGTCTCCGTAAATTTGTGGTTGCCGTCACAAGTAAAGGTGTTCTAGGGTTTTTAGAAAAACTCCGACTTTGCATGCCATTCACCGTATATAAACATATTACAGGAGTGGGCCGAGCCCATTAGAAGACTGGGCCGAAAGATGTCGAAGGATCTCTTCTTGGCCCGAAGGATATGTTTCGAGACCCTTCAAGCCGAAAGTTGATCTTTCGGATCGAAGGATATGTTTCGTGATCCTTCGATCCTTGAGCCATGTTTCGTGGACATCCTTCGAAGGTTGGACATCCTTCGAAGGTTGTTTGTGTGATGTAATGTGTTTCACACCAACTAGTTTACACATTTACAAGTTTCACAATGTAACAAACAAACAACTATGTACAGTCAAACAATCAAAACGTATAAAATTTCATGGCAACCAAATGTGCAAATAAACAACTAGTCAATACATGATCGTGTAATACATATGAAATCGAATCTTGGAAATTCGAGTTGTCACATTATCCCCAACTTGAAAGAAATTTCGTCCCGAAATTTGGTACGCACTCACTGAGGAAGCTAGGTAAGTTACATCATTCACTGGTTTTCCTGGGGTGTCACATCATCCCCCCGTTGATTTGGAATTTCGTCCCGAAATTCAGTAGTAGTAGCTTCAGCCTCAGAAGTGGATGCATTGGTTTCGAATAACTGGGGGTACTTTTCTTTCATCTGATCTTCGCGTTCCCAGGTATACTCTGGGCCACGCTGGGAGTTCCAACGAACTCGAACAAGAGGGATTCTCTTGTGTTTGAGGACCTTAACATCCCGGTCCGTGATTTCAACTGGTTCCTCGACGAACTGCAACCGCTCGTCGATAGTGAGTTCCTTAAAAGGAACTATAAGGGTCTCATCTGATAGGCATTTCTTCAGATTCGACACGTGAAATACATTGTGAACTGCACCGAGTTCAGCTGGTAGGTTTAATCTGTAGGCTACTTTGCCAATCTTTTCTAAGATTTCGAATGGTCCGACGTACCGCGGATTCAGTTTGCCTCGTTTACCAAATCGAACCACACCCTTCCAGGGTGAAACTTTCAATAAAACCCGGTCCCCGACCTCAAATTCCAATGGCTTTCTACGCTTGTCCGCGTAGGCTTTCTGACGGTCGCGTGTTGCCGCCATGCGTTGACGTATCTGTGCTATCTTTTCTGTGGCGTCCACAACAATCTCTGGACCCGTAATTTGACTATCCCCCACCTCTGCCCAACAGAGAGGTGACCGGCATTTACGTCCGTACAATGCCTCAAATGGAGCGGCTTGAATGCTGGTGTGGTAACTGTTATTGTATGAAAACTCCACTAAAGGGAGGTGTTTTTCCCAGCCGTTGCCGAAATCGATGACACACGCTCGAAGCATGTCTTCTAGAGTTTGGATAGTTCGCTCAGACTGCCCATCCGTCTGAGGATGATATGCTGTGCTCATGTCTAACCGTGAGCCGAAGGATTTGTGCATCGCTTGCCAAAGCTCTGACGTGAATCGTGCATCGCGATCCGAAATGATAGAGGTTGGCACTCCGTGCCTCGAAACAACTTCTTTCAAGTAAATGTCTGCTAAGGTAGAAAACTTATCCGTTTCTTTGATAGCCAAGAAGTGAGCAGACTTTGTGAGTCGATCAACGATCACCCAAATAGTGTCATTCCCACGCTGGGATCTAGGTAAGCCCGTAACGAAATCCATGGAAATTTCTTCCCATTTCCACTGCGGTATCTTGGGCTGCTGAAGTAGACCAGCTGGTTTCTGATATTCAACCTTGACTCTCGCACAGGTTAAGCATTTTCCAACATAGGTGGCGATGTGGGCTTTCATACTAGGCCACCAGTAAGTAGTGCTGATGTCGTGGTACATTTTATCCGACCCTGGATGTACCGAATAGCGAGACTTGTGAGCTTCATCCATTACAAGTTCGCGTAAACCGCCATAAAGTGGGACCCAAATATGCCCCGTTACATAGTAGGCGCCGTCTTCCTTTTGTTCCATGCGTTGCCTTGAACCGCGTAAGGCTTCAGCTTTGACGTTTTCGGGTTTCAGTGCTTCTAACTGAGCAGTTCGTATCTGTGCAGGAAGACTGGACTGAATAGTAAGCTGTAGCGCTCGCACGCGCTTAGGTAGAGTGTCTTTCCGACTGAGGGCATCAGCCACAACATTGGCCTTGCCTGGATGATACTTGATGGCGCATTCGTAGTCGTTCAGAAGTTCAACCCATCTCCGTTGACGCATATTCAAATCCTTTTGCTTAAGAATATGCTCGAGACTCCTGTGATCGGTGTAAATCGTGCACCTGGTACCGTACAGGTAGTGTCGCCATATCTTAAGCGCGAAAACAACAGCTCCCAGCTCTAAATCGTGCGTCGTATAATTCCGTTCATGAACCTTGAGTTGCCGAGAGGCGTATGCAATAACTTTATCCCGCTGCATCAATACGCAACCAAGCCCCTGTATCGATGCGTCACAATAAACCACGAAGTCATCCGTGCCCTCTGGCAATGAGAGAATAGGTGCGCTGCAAAGCCTATCCTTTAAGTACTGAAAAGCGGTCTCTTGCGTACTATCCCATCTGTAAACGACACCTTTCTGTGTTAACATAGTAAGTGGTTGCGCGATCTTGGAGAAGTCTTTAATAAATCGCCTGTAGTAACCCGCCAAACCCAAGAATTGGCGTATTTCTGTCGGTGTACGCGGTGCTGGCCAGTTTCTGATCGAATCAACCTTGGATGGATCAACATGAATCCCATCCTTGTTCACCACATGGCCTAAGAAGTGGACTTCACGAAGCCAGAAGTCGCATTTTGAAAACTTTGCGTACAGTTGCTCTTTTCGAAGAAGTTCCAAGATAAGGCGTAAGTGCTGCTCGTGCTCCTCCTGACTCTTGGAGTAGATCAAAATGTCGTCTATGAAAACGATAACGAACTTGTCAAGATACGGTTTGCACACCCTGTTCATAAGATCCATGAAGACTGCAGGCACGTTCGTAAGCCCGAATGGCATGACAAGAAACTCGTAATGACCGTAGCGAGTTCTGAAAGCGGTTTTGGAGACGTCCTCATCCCGGACTCTCAGCTGATGATACCCTGACCTTAAATCAATCTTGGAATAGTAACACGACCCTTGCAACTGGTCGAATAGGTCATCTATGCGCGGAAGAGGATAACGGTTCTTCACCGTCACCTTATTGAGTTCGCGGTAGTCGATGCACATCCTGAACGTACCGTCCTTCTTCTTTACAAATAACACTGGAGCTCCCCAAGGCGAAGAGCTTGGACGAATAAAGCCCTTTTCCAAGAGCTCTTGTAGCTGCTTCGATAGTTCTTCCAGTTCGGTTGGAGCTAAACGATACGGTGCGCGGGCTATTGGTGCTGCTCCAGGAGCTAACTCAATCTGAAACTCGACTTGACGATGAGGAGGTAAACCAGGTAAATCTTCAGGAAACACTTGAGGAAAATCACGCACAACTGGTATATCCTCCAGCTTCTTTTCCTTTGCTGATGCGTCAGTGACAAGTGCCAGAATGGCAGTATGTCCCTTTCGTAAGCATTTCTGCGCCTTTAAGAAAGAGATGATGCCAACCACAGCACCACTCTTGTCACCTTGTACCTCGAGAGGTTCTTGACTGGAGCGAGGAATACGAATAACTTTTTCTTTGCATAAGATCTCCGCATGATGTTGGGATAGCCAATCCATACCGATGACGACGTCGAAACTACCCAAAACTATGGGTATGAGATCAATCGAGAAAGTCTGACCCGCTAGAACAATACTACAACCCTTGACTACCTGTGCGGCTTCTACACTTTTACCATTGGCTAGTTCTACGACGTGTTTGGTGTCTAGAGGTGTTGGTGTACGTTTTAATAATTTACTCATTTTCAATGACATATAGCTTGTATCAGCACCCGAATCAAATAAGACAGTAACATAAATATCGTCGAGAAGAAACTTACCCATAACCACATTGGGATCATTCACTGCATCTCCTCGACCCAACACAAAAGCACGACCACGAGCTTCATTGCCGTTGTTGTTGTTTCCCCCGTTGTTGTTGTTATTATTCCCGTTGCCCTGATTGTTGTTGTGATTGTTGTTCTGGTTTTCTGTTCAACTGAGGGCATTGTCTTTTGAAGTGACCCTCTGCACCGCAATGAAAACACCCTTTGTTACCCTGCTGTTGATTCTGCTGTGCTTGAGGTTGCTGCTGATTCTGGTTTGCAGGTCGAGCGCTTCTACAATCTTTGGCCTCATGACCCATCTTGAGGCATCTTTGACAACGAACCTTATTACACTGGCCACTGTGATGTTTGTTGCAGGTGTTACACTTTGGGAGATTTCCTCGATACCCTCCCTGTCTGTGGCTGCCTGAGGAGTGCTGACTTGGACTCTGGTAACTGTCTGTCTTTCGCTGTTGAGCTTGCGACTGCACTGAAGCTGATCCCTTGCTAGAATCCCCATCCCATTTTCTCTTACTTTCACTGGGAGTAGCAAGTGTAGTAGAAGCAGTAGTGGTAGCAGTAGCACTAATACGCTTTGGCAGTTTGTTCTGATCCACTGCCTGATCGGTGATGCGATGAGCGAGACGCTGGATTTCCTGGATGTTGTTGAGGTTAGCCGAGGTAACGTGGCTCTGTATTTCTGGTGCCAAACCTTTGAGATACAACTCAATACGCTTGTATGGAGGGTCCACCATAGTTGGACATAACACAGCCAACTCATTTGATCTCTTGGTGTAGGCTTCGATTTCCGAACCAACCATTTTCAAGTTATACAACTCGTCCTCCAACTTGTGAATGTCTTCTCTAGTGCAGTATTCCCTCTTGATCAGTTCTTTAAAATCATTCCAGGGTGTGGCGTTAGCAGCTGCCAACCCTAAGATCTGCACTTGTGCGTTCCACCAAGTGAGCGCAATCCCTTCAAGTGTGCCAGTGGCGAACTTCACCCTGCGAGCCTCAGGGCATTCACACATTTCGAAAACCGACTCGAGCTTTTCAAACCAGTGGAGGAGTCTAACTGCCCCCTCCGTGCCACTGAACGAGCTAGGACGACAGTCCATGAAATTCTTGAATGTGCACCCAGGTTGTTGCTGAGCGGGTTGACCTATTGTGTACGAATAGGGCAAAGTTAAGTACGAGAATTAATGTAGGATCTAAAGATCCTAGTGTCTATACTGCAGGGTATACTACCTGCTTGGGCGGCTGCAACTGCCGCAGCAACGAGAGCCTCTAGCTGGGCTTGAGTCATGGTAATTCGTGCGGCCATTGATCTTCACATCAAAGGCAACATGAGTGAGAAAGGTTCGCGAATAGTGCGATGACAGAAGAGTGTAAGCACATAAGTATTCTCATGCAATGACAAGTTGTGAGCAAGGTAATGTAAGCATACTACGAGCAAAGTTCTATGCAAATTCTAGCAATGTAGGCAATAAACATAAACCTTATTACCTAGGAAGTTGAGTCTTGCACGTGGAGCGAAGCGTCGTTGTGGATCGTTGAGAGCACTGTTCTGGTTATAGTCTGGTTTTAATAAAAACGTTTTTCCATATTAAAACCGAGTTCTCTATAACCAATGGCTCTGATACCAATCTGTCACACCCCCAAAAATCCACACGCGGAGTATCACCGCTTGGGAGCGTGACTGACCAGGATCAAGCCACCAATCATACAGAACATTGTATAAAGTAAAAGTAAATGCAATATAATCCAAACCAATTCCATATGAAAGGTGTTTCCAAAACATAAGTAAGTTGTCATTGTTTAGCGGAAGCGTATTATTGTAAAACCCATAGCAAATAAGTATCAAATATCAAAAGTGTTCAATAAGATGATCAAGATCCAAGCCCCACAACGACCAGCTCCTCCGTGTGCAAGCTCCAAGTACCTAACGATCTGCAAGGCATGTAACAGAATGATCAACAAACTAGTTGAGCGAGTTCACAGAAAGTAAATGCATAATAGTAAGTTCATTTGTAACAGGTGGCTCTACTGGGCCGATTGTATGTTCTATTGGTGGTGGTGTTCCACGTTATGGGTGGTGGTGTTCCACGTTATTGGTGGTGGTGTTCCACGTTATTGGTGGTGGTGTTCCACGTTATTGGTGGTGGTGTTCCACGTTATATAACCACTAGACTACTCGTAACTATAGGTATCCTTCACAACCGAGGATAGTGATCAGTATATGTATCCTTCACATCCGAGGATAGTGATCAGTATAAGTATCCTTCACATCCGAGGATAGTAATGTGGTAGTCTAGTCATAGTGTCAATAGTGTATCTAATCAACCTTTCAATCCCATTCCCAACACCCCGGGAATCCCATGCCTTGGTAAGAGTGTGAACTCACCTTGGTTTGCTCGGTATGCTAGGTTATGCACTCACAAGAATTTAATCACGTCCTATTGTATGCACGTATAACAAATCAGTTCATGTTCGCAATGATACGCATGCAATTTAATGTTCACATAGCAGTCAGTTTGCATATCGGCACAACACGTATTATTGCACGTATACAAATGTTAACGTTCATCAAGCATGGCATGCCAAATAACTCAAGCATATAATTCCATCTTTCAAGGTAGGTTCATAAATCCCTAGTATCTTTCGAATCCAACTATTATCTTTCGACAACAGTTATCACAATTATCCTTCGGACCGAATGTTATGTTTCGGACCAATGTCATCTTTCGGTCAAAGCTATCTTTCGGTCCAAACTATCTTTCGGTCAAAGTTATGGTTCGGTCCAAACTATCTTTCGGTCAAAGTTACTATGGTTCGAAGGATAGGCATCTTTCGGTTCACAGCAACCATGTTTCGGATAACAAGTATCTTTCGGCATATTGGTTATCCTTCGATAAATAACAGTTACATTTTATTCAAGTTTTCCAAGTTTATCCGATTATCAATTAACACAACTTTCAAGTAATCGGTTACCTAAAATCGATCAAACAGTCAGTTTCATATTAAAACCTTATGAACCCTAATTTAACCGTATGAACAATAATAATACTCAATCATGTGTGTTCCGATTTCATGAACGATAACAATTTCGGATTGCATAAAATCACATCCGATCCACAATCACATCCGATTCACCAAACAGTATCATTAAACATAGTTCACAACAGATCCGATTAGCATACAAATCCGATTAACATCCATATACAATCATTATACATAACCGGTTAACATACAAACAACATATTGACATGTGATTGATAAATCATGAAATCATATACTTTAGACACTAACCGGGATAGAAAGCAAAAGAATTGATCAGCAAGTAGTCTCCGTAAATTTGTGGTTGCCGTCACAAGTAAAGGTGTTCTAGGGTTTTTAGAAAAACTCCGACTTTGCATGCCATTCACCGTATATAAACATATTACAGGAGTGGGCCGAGCCCATTAGAAGACTGGGCCGAAAGATGTCGAAGGATCTCTTCTTGGCCCGAAGGATATGTTTCGAGACCCTTCAAGCCGAAAGTTGATCTTTCGGATCGAAGGATATGGTTCGTGATCCTTCGATCCTTGAGCCATGTTTCGTGGACATCCTTCGAAGGTTGGACATCCTTCGAAGGTTGTTTGTGTGATGTAATGTGTTTCACACCAACTAGTTTACACATTTACAAGTTTCACAATGTAACAAACAAACAACTATGTACAGTCAAACAATCAAAACGTATAAAATTTCATGGCAACCAAATGTGCAAATAAACAACTAGTCAATACATGATCGTGTAATACATATGAAATCGAATCTTGGAAATTCGAGTTGTCACATAAAACCCGATCCCCGGCCTGAAATTCCAAAGGTTTCCTACGCTTATCGGCGTAAATTTCCTGACGGTCACGCGCCGCCGCCATGCGTTGTCGTATCTGTGCTATCTTTTCCGTGGTGTCCACTATAAGTTCTGGACCCGTGATCTGAGTATCCCCCACCTCTGCCCAACAAAGAGGTGACCGGCATTTACGCCCGTACAATGCCTCGAATGGAGCGGTTTGTTTGCTGGAGTGATAACTGTTATTGTACGAGAACTCCACCAAAGGGAGATGTTTTTCCCAGTTGTTGCCGAAATCGATAACACACGCCCGAAGCATGTCTTCTAGAGTTTGTATCGTGCGTTCAGACTGTCCATCCGTCTGAGGGTGATATGTTGTGCTCATGTCTAGCTGTGAGCCAAAAGCTTTGTGCATTGCTTGCCATAGTTCTGAAGTGAATCGTGCATCGTGATCCGAAATGATAGAGGTGGGCACCCCGTGCCTTGAGACTACTTCCTTCAGGTATATGTCTGCTAGTGTGGAAAACTTGTCCGTTTCTTTGATTGCCAGGAAATGAGCAGACTTGGTGAGTCGATCCACGATCACCCAATAGTATCGTTCCCACGCTGGGATCTAGGTAGGCTTGTAACAAAATCCATGGAAATTTCCTCCCATTTCCACTGTGATATCTTTGGTTGCTGAAGTAGACCTGCTGGTTTCTGATACTCTGCCTTGACTCTTGCACAGGTCAAGCACTTGCTGACATAGGTAGCGATGTGGGCCTTCATGCTAGGCCACCAATACGTCGTCCTGATATTGTGGTACATTTTATCCGACCCTGGATGTACCGAGTAGCGAGACTTGTGTGCTTCATCCATCACAAGTTCTCGTAAACCGCCATATAGTGGGACCCAAATACGCCCCGTTACGTAGTAGGCACCGTCTTCCCTCTGTTCTAATCGTTGCCTCGAACCACGTAAGGCTTCAGCCCTTACGTTTTCTGGTTTCAATGCTTCTACCTGAGCATCTCGTATTTGTGCAGGAAACTAGACTGAATAGTGAGCTGTAAGGCTCGTACGCGTCTAGGTAGGGTGTCTTTCCGACTGAGGGCGTCAGCCACAACATTGGCTTTGCCTGGATGGTACTTGATAGCGCATTCGTAATCGTTCAGTAGTTCAACCCATCGACGTTGACGCATGTTTAACTCCTTCTGCTTAAAGATATGCTCAAGACTCCTGTGATCGGTGTAGATAGTGCACTTGGTACCGTACAGGTAGTGTCGCCATATCTTAAGCGCGAAAACAACAGCTCCCAGCTCTAAATCGTGTGTCGTGTAGTTCCGTTCGTGAACCTTGAGTTGGCGCGAAGCGTAAGCAATGACCTTGTCGCGCTGCATTAATACATATCCAAGGCCCTGAATGGATGCATCATAATAAACCACAAAGTCGTCCGTGCCCTCTGGCAATGAGAGGATAGGTGCACTGCAAAGTCTATCCTTTAAGTGCTGAAAAGCAGTTTCCTGAGTGTTGCCCCAATGGTAGGTGACACCCTTCTGTGTCAGTAGTGTAAGCGGCTGAGCAATCTTTGAGAAATCCTTGATGAACCGTCTGTAATGTCACACCCTGCTCGTAGCGGAAGCGCGAGGTGTGATCTGTTGGTTCTCATTGCATAACGATATAAGTAAACATACTAAATGAATAAAACATACTCCATTGCCATTACCATAATTGTTCAAAAGATGCGTAACATACATTAAGTTTATAATTTACAAACCATTCAAAGAAACTAAGGTGTTATTATTTCATACATTCAAAACGAAATTTTAAACACTAAGGCTTTGTCCACTATATCACCGCAAAGCGGCAATATAATAGATAAACCCTTCAAAAGATGGCACGGAGTCTTGATACTTGTTTCCTGAATTAGAATCCCTGACAAGGTCCACTAATTCCCTGAAATACATGTTTAAGTAGAAAAATCAACAAAGGTTGAGCGAGTTCATGCAGTTTAGTTGTGTATGATACACCCGAAAAATGAAAAATGTATTTGTATTTGAATCAAATAAAGTATGAAAAGCGTCAATGAAATCGTGATCATTAATGTTTTGCAAGGACATTAATATGTGTGACGAAATAGGAAGCAAACCAACCCTAGACGATTTTAATTGTATCGACACCATGTCGTAGGGCAACAAATGCACTCCTAGGCAAAATGGCCATGAGTGAGGCTCGCCAAAACCCATTAGATCTAACCCTTTGTTCCTTGGTCCAAACTAGGATTAATGGTGCTTTAGTTATGGCCCTAATTTCTCACATGATCTAAGGTGTTTCATTCCTTGACTTATCATACTTATTGTACATGTATTTTCCCCGATCGTTGTAAAGCTTGAAAAACATTTAAAATGAAAAGGGGACATGAACTCACAGTATCGCGTCAGTGAGTAGAAGTAAATATGATTTCACGTGCGGTAGTCCTGAACAGTGTTGCGACCTACAATCGTTGTTATATTTGTTAGACACTTCGGTCTTTGTAAATAACTTGAGTACAAGTCTTATGTCTTAAATATGTGTAAGACTTGTATGTCTTTATTGTTCGTTGAATTTTGTATTAGTTGCATTTATTGTTTAACCGTTATATATATATTTTTCCAAATATATATATGAAATTAATTGTGTATCTTGTATGACATATAGTCGGATCTAGTCCTCTTGATTTCGTGTCTAGTGTTAATCAATGGTATACTTGTATTTTTACAATCTATGTCATTGGGCCTAAATAGTGTTGGGCTTAAAATAGTGTTGGGCTTAAAATAGTGTTGGGCTTGGCCCATGAGTTTAGTATTGGATTCGGCCCATGAGTTTGGTTTAAGCCCATTATGAAAATAAGCCCATTTATATAAAAATAACCCATTTATAAAAATAGCCCATTAAGAGATATAAGTCCATATCATTTTTATAAAAACATTTTTATAAAAATTTACTAAGTATACTTTTTAGGTAATAAAAACATAATAGTTTTTATAAGGTTCAAAATGTCCGAATTTTGTTAATGGTAACAAAATTTTTGTGTCCGTGTCAAAAACTCGTCTAGATGTCGTATTAAGTCCTCGGATTGGTAATATGTTCATAAGTTTGTCCGTCGTCCGTTTTGTCCATAATTTATGTCCGATCGTTCGTATTGTCCGTAACATGTTTTTAAGGCGTAATTATATGTCTTGAGTTTAGAGGTAATATTGGATTCAAGTTCCTATCTTTAATATATATAACTAATACCATCAATTTACACATAGCACATAAGTGGTTAAAATGACCAAATATATATTTTTTTTTCAAAAAAAAAAATATATATATATATATATATATATCTAATCTTTTTTTTTATAAAAAGCTTTCTTTTATATCTTTGTAAATCTTGGAAAGATTGAACTAAAAATGATAGTTTTTATATCATATAGTTTTTAAGAAAATTTTGCCATATAACCTTTGTTTTAATCACTTTGCCATGTTTAATAAACATATCTTTTTCTTTTCAAATCAACATCACAATTTACTCATAACTTTTATAAACAAGATACATAAACTTTATAACAAGATTTATAACATAATCTTATCAAGATGATCTCAAAATCATGTAGGGTTTTGAACATGATCATAACATATTTTAACTAGTTCAAAAACCAAGTTTACTTCTAGTTTTAACAACTTTTATAAAAATCTCATGTTGTATATTATCTTGTAAAAAGTCTTGTTTTTAGTTAAAACCTTAGATACTTTAATTACACCATAAATTTTGATCATCCATTATCTAAAAAAAACTTTAACATATTCATGTATACTTGTTAGATCATATTTTTAGAACTTCATCTAACAAGTTATACATGTCTTAATCATCTCAACAAGATCAAATATGCAAATAACAATCTTAATCACCACATAAACAAACATATACATCATGATTTGTAATTTTTGCTTCTTTGTATCTTCATATTATTATTTATGATTACTTTGTTATTACTAGTTATAATAATAATCATAACATAAATAAGTATGAAAAATAAAGTTAGAAGCTTACTTCTAGCTCTAGGCTAGGGATGATCTAGAGGATGTTAAGAAACAAAGAAGATGAAGATCTTGTTGTTAGAAGACTCTTGGATGGATGAAAAGACTTGATTTAGCTTGCAAATGCTTTAGATCTTCTTAGGTTCCATGAAAATCCATGTTGATCATAAGAAACATGAAGAAGATGAAGTGGGTTTTCTATGGTGTTCTTGGTGAAATGATGAAGATGAAGAGAGAGTTTGTTAAGTGTGTGAAAGTAAAGGTGAAAAGGAGTTGTAATTGTGTTAGTGATTTATGAGAAGTGTTATAACAAGGACACCACATTACTAACTCTTTACACTTATGTTAATTTCATGCCACCACACCTTCCACTTATTATTTAGATAAGTATCATTAACTAAAAATAAAATAATAAAAAAACAAAGAGAGAGGGGGGTTCCCACTAGTTCACGGTTCACATGAGGGGGGGGGGGTCTTTTATTGTAAAAATGGGTTAGTAAAATTAATGGTTCATAATTGTGATGAAATGTTTAAATGTTTAGATGTTTTAGGGATTTAATGTTTCAAGAGGTTTCATAACATTGAATGACTATAAATAGGCCTTAAAAGACCCAAAAATAATATTCACTAGTTCACTACATATGTCAATTTGTAGTTCGGATAGTCTTTTGTCGCTCGTTCCGCAAGAAGATAGTCGAAAGGTTTGCTTATGAAAGTTGTAGGGAAACATTCGGTTATATATTTATATGATGTTTCCTATGTATTTTCATATGGAATTTGAGTTTAAACAACCCATTTTGCACTTTGTAGTAAAAATACAAATGCTGAATTTTTGCGGAAAAACATTGAAATGGTCATTTTTGGTGCTTTTTGGCAGTTTTCAGACAGTTTTTGTGCTATCGGACATTGGTAATATATTAGACCAAACCCTTGTATTTCCAAGTAGGGTTTATTGTATAATTGATGTTGGACTTTTGTCTGAGTCCTAAAACTGTCGTTACACTAGTTTCTGCGGATCCTGAGTTTTTGTCAGTACACTAGTTTACTAGGCACTACTCTAGTTGTTTCGATGCACTGTTTACACTGTTTCAAATGTAACCACAAAAAATGAATCATGTGCATCATAAATGAATATTCCATAAGTATTCTAAGATGTATATCATGAAATCATGCATTCCGGATATTCTAATCACGTATTTGTATAATGTAATTTATTGCTTTAAATGTAAGTAATTTACCAGAAAGTGGCAGTTGTCACATTCTCCCCCTGTTATTGAGAATTTCGTCCCGAAATTCGAGGTTTCTTATTCTTTGTAGGAGTCTTTGGAAACAGGTGAGGACACTTTTCTTTCATTTGATCTTCACGTTCCCAAGTATACTCGGGTCCGTGACGAGAGTTCCAACGAACTTTTACTAACTTGATACGACTTCTTCGTGTTTTCTGAACCTTCCAGTCCGTGACCTCAACAGGTTCTTCGGTGAATTGAAGTTTGTTGTCAATGTGAATTTCATCCGCAGGGATGATAACGGTATCTTGTGTTGGACTCTTTCTAAGATTCGACACATGAAACGTGTGGTGCACACTGCTAAGTTCCTCCGGTAACTTCAACTTGTATGCAACAGTGCCAATCTTTTCTAAGATTTCAAATGGTCCAATGTAACGTGGGTTTAGCTTTCCACGCCTACCGAACCTCGCTACGCCTTTCCAAGGCGAGACTTTCAATAAGACTTTGTCTCCGACCTCGAAAGATAATTGTTTTCGCTTTTTGTTTGCGTAGCTCTTTTGTCGATCGCGAGCCGCCTTGATACGGTCTCGGATCTGGAAAATTTTGTCCGTAGTCTCTTGGACTAGTTCCGGACCAATTAACTGACTATCGCCTGTTTCCGCCCAACATAGCGGAGAGCGACACTTTCGACCATAAAGAGCTTCAAACGGTGCAGCTTGTATACTAGTATGGTAGCTGTTATTGTAGGAAAACTCAACTAAAGGTAGATGAGTATCCCAATTGCCGCCTAAATCCATAACACACGCACGAAGCATATCTTCGAGTGTTTGGATTGTCCGTTCGCTCTGGCCGTCAGTTTGAGGATGAAAGGCCGTACTTAGATTTAATTGTGATCCAAAGGCCTGTTGAAATGAATTCCAAATTCTAGAAACAAAACGACCATCTCGGTCCGAAATGATTGAAATAGGTACCCCATGACGAGCCACTATTTCTCTGACATAGATTTCCGCTAGTTTCTCAGTACTATCCTTCTCCCGAATTGGCAAGAAGTGTGCGGACTTTGTTAATCTATCGATGATTACCCATATCATGTCATGACCTTTTGAGGTCCTGGGTAACTTCGTAATGAAGTCCATCGATATTTGTTCCCATTTCCAAACAGGAATCTCAGGTTGTTGTAACAAGCCCGAGGGTTTCTGATATTCAGCCTTGATCTTCGCGCAGGTTAAGCATTTTCCAACATAAGTCGCGATATCACCTTTGAGTTTAGGCCACCAATAGTACTCTTTCAAATCTTGGTACATTTTATCCGATCCAGGATGAATCGAGTATTTAGACCTATGTGCTTCCTCAAAAATAACATCTCGAAGGCCTCCAAAGAGTGGAACCCAAATTCGACCCATAAGGTATAAAGTTCCATCTTCTTTTGGCACTAATTGCTTTTCCATGCCTCGAAGTGTTTCAGCTTGAATATGCTCTTCCTTGAGCGCTTCTTGTTGTGCATTATGAATCCGAGTGATAAGATCTGTGTGAATTGTCATTTCAAATGCTCGGACTCTTAGCGTTTTAACTCGCTCCTTGCGGCTCAAGGCGTCAGCTACCACATTCGCCTTGCCCGGATGATACTTAATTTCACAATCATAATCGTTTAACAATTCAACCCAACGTCGTTGACGCATATTTAATTCTTTTTGGTTGAATATGTGTTGTAGACTTTTATGATCTGTGAAAATAGTACATTGAGTACCATATAGATAATGTCGCCATATTTTCAAAGCAAATACCACTGCGCCTAATTCAAGGTCGTGAGTGGTATAGTTCTTTTCGTGAACTTTTAGTTGGCGAGACGCGTACGCGATAACTTTTTCACGTTGCATGAGTACGCAACCCAAACCTTGATGCGAAGCATCACAGTATACAACAAAATCATCGGTACCATCGGGTAATGATAAGATTGGTGCAATGCACAACTTGTCTTTAAGAAGTTGAAATGATGCTTCTTGTTTCTCTCCCCAATCGAATTTCTTGTCTTTCTGTGTAAGATAAGTTAGCGGTTGAGCAATCTTTGAAAAATTCTCAATAAATCTCCGATAATATCCTGCTAAGCCCAAAAATTGTCTCACTTCGGTAGGAGTCTTGGGCGCTTCCCAATTCTTAATTGCTTCTATCTTCGACGGATCTACTTGAATGCCTTTCTCGTTCACTACATGCCCCAGAAATTGTACTTCGCGAATCCAAAATTCGCATTTGGAAAATTTCGCGTATAGTTTCTCCGTCTTTAGCAACTCCAAAATTGTTCTCAAATGTTGTTCATGTTCCTCAGTCGATCGAGAATATATCAAGATATCGTCAATAAACACTATAACGAATTTGTCAAGATACGGCTTGCACACGCGATTCATTAGATCCATGAAGACCGCTGGTGCATTCGTTAAGCCGAATGGCATAACGAGAAACTCGTAATGACCGTAACGAGTCCGAAAAGCCGTTTTCGGTATGCTTTCCTCTTGAATCCGTAATTGATGATACCCCGATCGTAAGTCTATCTTTGAGTATAAGCTCGACCCTTGTAGTTGATCGAATAGATCATCAATCCTCGGTAATGGATACCGATTCTTGATGGTAAGTTTATTCAACTCGCGATAATCGATGCACATCCTGAAAGTTCCGTCCTTCTTCTTTACAAACAAGACTGGAGCTCCCCAAGGCGAGTAGCTCGGTCTAATGAATCCTTTATCCAACAACTCTTGAAGTTGTGTGGATAACTCTTGCATTTCAGAAGGTGCTAAACGATATGGAGATTTAGCTACGGGTCCGGCTCCTGGTACCAAATCGATATGAAATTCGACTTGTCGATAAGGGGGTAGTCCTGGTAAGTCTTCAGGGAAGACTTCCGGAAATTCTTTCACTATAGGAATATCTGTCAACTTTGGCCCATCAGTCTTCTTGTCAACAACATGTGCTAGAAAAGCAATACACCCTTTCCGTAAGCACTTCTGGGCTTTCATGCTATTAATGATCCGTAATGGGGTGTCTCGCTTCTCTCCATGTATCACAAGTGTCTCTTCGTTCAATAGTGGTATGCGAATGATCTTTTCATGGCAAACAACTTCGGCTCGATTATTGGATAGCCAATCCATGCCAACCACTACATCGAAACTACCCAACTCAACAGGTAAGAGATTGATAGTGAATTTTTGTTCTCCAAGTTGTAAGGAACACTCCTTAACAACTTCCCCCGACTCTACTAGTTTACCGTTAGCCAATTCTATAGAATATGGGACATCTAACTTACTAGATTTTAGTCCCAGAGTATTTTTAAATTCTACAGAGATAAAGCTAAAATCGGCACCAGTATCAAATAATATGGATGCAAAATGATTGTTAAGGAGGAACGTACCAGTGACCACATTAGGGTCTTGGCGCGCATCCTTAGCTCCAATCACAAATGATCGACCACGAGCTTGGTTTTCTTTAGGGCAATCCCTTTTGAAGTGATCTTTGCTTCCGCATCCAAAACATCCTTGCTCACGCCCATTTCCATTCCTATTGTTGTTTCTATTCTCCGTTCCTGATCTATTTCCTGATCCCCAGCATGACTCGGTACGGTGGCCAAGCTTTCCACACTTGTCACATTTCCTACAATTACCCACGTGATGATACGTGCATCGCTCACACTTCGGCATAGTACCTGAGTACTTTTTCGGGCCAGTATCATTGGTGGCTATAAACGCCTTTGCATCCCTTGCCTGAGTATTCTCTTGTTTTATGTTATAATGGTTGGGGTTGTTGTGATTGCGGTTGTTGTTATTATTGTTGTGGTTATTGCGGTTGTAGTTGTTGTTGTTGGTATTGTTGTTGGTATTGTTGTTGGGGTTGGTGTTATTGTTGTAGTTGTTGTTCCTACGAGTTCCCTTCTTGAAATTTGAGTAACTCCTTTTTCCACCCGTGGAAGACTCGACATGTGAATCTTTCTTCTCATCTCCTTTCACATTATATTTCTTCATCCTGATCGCGTCTTCATTAAGGCTCACAGCTAAAGTTACCGCCTGCGTGATAGTCGTGGGTTCTGCTGCAGTAACATGGCTTCGGATCTCAGGAGCAAGTCCCCAAATATAGCGTTCAATACGCTTGTATTCTGGTGTAACCAAATAAGGAATCACACGAGACAGGTCGTGAAACCTTTGTGTATACCCAGTAATATCAGATCCGACCATAGTAAGGTTCCAAAATTCATTCTCCAACTTCTGGAGTTCAGCACGGGAACAATATTTTTCTCTCATCCTTTCTTTCAATTCTTCCCACGTCAATCCGTATGCTACACTATCACCCAAAGTTTGCACTTGTAAATTCCACCATGTAAGGGCCTCATTGATGAACAAGCCAGTGACGTAGGTGACTTGCTGATCAAGAGAGCATCTACTCATTCTTATGGTGGAATCCGTTTTCTCCGTCCAACGCACATAAGCCACAGCACCGCCTGTGCCATCATAATTGAGTGGCTTGCAGTCTAGAAACTGCTTGAATGTGCATCCTGAAATAGATAATTAACGGATTAAGAATGAGCAAACAATGAAACACACGAATAGATTATAAAAGGAATTGGGTAAGTTGTGACAAAACACTAAGTGTTACCATTGGTATTGGTTCCGCCATAGGTACCGCCGTGTCCTGGGCCTCCTGATCCGCCAGTGCCACCACTGTGTTCGGCACGTGAGGCCTCATAAAGGGCTATAGCTTGGGAAACCCTTTCTCCGATTAATGCATTCAATTCCGCCTCATTTGTAGGCATTGGTGGAGGTGGGGGTGGATTAGATGTTCGTGTACGTGGAGGTTGTCTTCTTGGCGCCATTATTCTTCCAAAAGAATATACGATTAAGTTTAGGCGTTGGTTTGTTAATAAATATTTTTACTAAGTATATAAAACACATTTATAACATTAATAAAAATATAATCCAGTAATATATCATGTGAATAGACCAAACAATACAAGCAACAAAACATGTATCATATAACATTCAAATGCACATATAGGATAACACCAAGTTTTCTTATTTATATAACTGACAACCGATTACATGATTGTTTTTGAAAAGGAAATCAAAATAGACTCGGGCTACATCCCCCGGTCTTACTAGACTAGTACATATACAAAGTGGCAAAATTTTTCCTTCATTCCATGCGGTCTTTAGTCTTTCAGTTGTCTTGAAACTTGGTGTGAGTCTATGTACACAAAACGCTGATATAGCTACCTATCACAAAAGAAGTACCTGCAAACACAAAGTCTATGGTGGAGGAAAAACTGGTGGTGGAACCGGAAACAATGCCCTGTAAACATGAGAAACCCTATCCTCCATATCATGAACCAAACGGTGAAGGAAAATCATCTGCTGCTCGAGTGTCAAAACACGAGCAGGTAAGTCAACTGGTGGTATCTGAGGTGGTAGTGGGGGTAATGGTGGTAACTCTGGTGGTGGTGGTGGAGCATGAGGTGGTGAATGAGCTGGTGGTGATGGAGTCAAAAATACCAAAGCCTCAAGGTGAAGAAGCTCCTCCTCGAGTTCATGAACTCGACGGACAATAAAGTCTATCTGATGCTCGAGAGTCAGCACACGAGCACATAACTCGGTAGTAACAGATGGGTAATGCGATGGGTGGTATGGATCTGTCACGGGCATGACGTGAGGTGGAGAGTGTGGCGCAATAAGAGGCTCACTGGGTGGTATGTGGGCATGTCCAGAGGGTCCTGCCTCGTCAGTATGGTCGGTCTGTGGTAGGATAGAGGCAATATGGTTAGGTGTAGGGACAACTGGCTCATCTGGTAGGACATCATCCAACTCAAGGTCTGCGTTGCGCTGTAGGCCAAGGGCCTGCAGTGCAGATGAGGTAACAGATGCATAAGAAGAAGCATATGAGTCTGTATCTGCATCCGAAGAAATATCGATCACCGAGACCACCGGTGATGCAATATCTAAGATAACCACATCATAAACATCTCCGTCTCCCAAGTCATCATCTATATGCTCTACGGGAATCACCGGGACAATGTCGTCATCATCCTCGTCGAGGTCGACGAAAGGCACCATAGCAAGAGGAAGTACATCCAAAGGTATAATCTCGACTATATGTTCACCCTCCGGGTGACCTATAATAACTATGTCATTGAGTGGTGGAGGTACAGCTAATACATCATCGTCAACAATATCCCCTAGATATGCAAACGGCTGAAAATCATCCATATCGCTATCAGATCCCGTCTCACTATCCGATGTAATGACCTGAACCTCGGGTATGTAATCATCATCTGAAGAAGGTGTCATAGGATCCACGTCATCATAAATGTTACTTCCTTCGGATGAAGACATGATATCCTGTAACATAATTGGTTTAACGTATGTATTAATAACATAATTTTTCAAATATATATATACACAAAATGTTGAATTCACATAATTTCATTTTAAGTTATTCTATTTGTGTTATGCGGATTAACTTAATGTTTCATGTCTACCATTTAGAGACTAATGCACTTAATGTCCTTGCTTGATTTGTATGATATGAATTTGTTTATGCAATGAAAACTCTTGTTTTTGTATAAATTGTTTTCGTGAGAGGTTCCCTAGTGATTGTAGACTAGACTCGAGAAAGAATCCTGGTTCACTACAATCGAAGCTCTGATACCAATCTGTCACACCCTGCTCGTAGCGGAAGCGCGAGGTGTGATCTGTTGGTTCTCATTGCATAACGATATAAGTAAACATACTAAATGAATAAAACATACTCCATTGCCATTACCATAATTGTTCAAAAGATGCGTAACATACATTAAGTTTATAATTTACAAACCATTCAAAGAAACTAAGGTGTTATTATTTCATACATTCAAAACGAAATTTTAAACACTAAGGCTTTGTCCACTATATCACCGCAAAGCGGCAATATAATAGATAAACCCTTCAAAAGATGGCACGGAGTCTTGATACTTGTTTCCTGAATTAGAATCCCTGACAAGGTCCACTAATTCCCTGAAATACATGTTTAAGTAGAAAAATCAACAAAGGTTGAGCGAGTTCATGCAGTTTAGTTGTGTATGATACACCCGAAAAATGAAAAATGTATTTGTATTTGAATCAAATATAGTATGAAAAGCGTCAATGAAATCGTGATCATTAATGTTTTGCAAGGACATTAATATGTGTGACGAAATAGGAAGCAAACCAACCCTAGACGATTTTAATTGTATCGACACCATGTCGTAGGGCAACAAATGCACTCCTAGGCAAAATGGCCATGAGTGAGGCTCGCCAAAACCCATTAGATCTAACCCTTTGTTCCTTGGTCCAAACTAGGATTAATGGTGCTTTAGTTATGGCCCTAATTTCTCACATGATCTAAGGTGTTTCATTCCTTGACTTATCATACTTATTGTACATGTATTTTCCCCGATCGTTGTAAAGCTTGAAAAACATTTAAAATGAAAAGGGGACATGAACTCACAGTATCGCGTCAGTGAGTAGAAGTAAATATGATTTCACGTGCGGTAGTCCTGAACAGTGTTGCGACCTACAATCGTTGTTATATTTGTTAGACACTTCGGTCTTTGTAAATAACTTGAGTACAAGTCTTATGTCTTAAATATGTGTAAGACTTGTATGTCTTTATTGTTCGTTGAATTTTGTATTAGTTGCATTTATTGTTTAACCGTTATATATATATTTTTCCAAATATATATATGAAATTAATTGTGTATCTTGTATGACATATAGTCGGATCTAGTCCTCTTGATTTCGTGTCTAGTGTTAATCAATGGTATACTTGTATTTTTACAATCTATGTCATTGGGCCTAAATAGTGTTGGGCTTAAAATAGTGTTGGGCTTAAAATAGTGTTGGGCTTGGCCCATGAGTTTAGTATTGGATTCGGCCCATGAGTTTGGTTTAAGCCCATTATGAAAATAAGCCCATTTATATAAAAATAACCCATTTATAAAAATAGCCCATTAAGAGATATAAGTCCATATCATTTTTATAAAAACATTTTTATAAAAATTTACTAAGTATACTTTTTAGGTAATAAAAACATAATAGTTTTTATAAGGTTCAAAATGTCCGAATTTTGTTAATGGTAACAAAATTTTTGTGTCCGTGTCAAAAACTCGTCTAGATGTCGTATTAAGTCCTCGGATTGGTAATATGTTCATAAGTTTGTCCGTCGTCCGTTTTGTCCATAATTTATGTCCGATCGTTCGTATTGTCCGTAACATGTTTTTAAGGCGTAATTATATGTCTTGAGTTTAGAGGTAATATTGGATTCAAGTTCCTATCTTTAATATATATAACTAATACCATCAATTTACACATAGCACATAAGTGGTTAAAATGACCAAATATATATTTTTTTTTCAAAAAAAAAAAATATATATATATATATATATTTATCTAATCTTTTTTTTTATAAAAAGCTTTCTTTTATATCTTTGTAAATCTTGGAAAGATTGAACTAAAAATGATAGTTTTTATATCATATAGTTTTTAAGAAAATTTTGCCATATAACCTTTGTTTTAATCACTTTGCCATGTTTAATAAACATATCTTTTTCTTTTCAAATCAACATCACAATTTACTCATAACTTTTATAAACAAGATACATAAACTTTATAACAAGATTTATAACATAATCTTATCAAGATGATCTCAAAATCATGTAGGGTTTTGAACATGATCATAACATATTTTAACTAGTTCAAAAACCAAGTTTACTTCTAGTTTTAACAACTTTTATAAAAATCTCATGTTGTATATTATCTTGTAAAAAGTCTTGTTTTTAGTTAAAACCTTAGATACTTTAATTACACCATAAATTTTGATCATCCGTTATCTAAAAAAAACTTTAACATATTCATGTATACTTGTTAGATCATATTTTTAGAACTTCATCTAACAAGTTATACATGTCTTAATCATCTCAACAAGATCAAATATGCAAATAACAATCTTAATCACCACATAAACAAACATATACATCATGATTTGTAATTTTTGCTTCTTTGTATCTTCATATTATTATTTATGATTACTTTGTTATTACTAGTTATAATAATAATCATAACATAAATAAGTATGAAAAATAAAGTTAGAAGCTTACTTCTATCTCTAGGCTAGGGATGATCTAGAGGATGTTAAGAAACAAAGAAGATGAAGATCTTGTTGTTAGAAGACTCTTGGATGGATGAAAAGACTTGATTTAGCTTGCAAATGCTTTAGATCTTCTTAGGTTCCATGAAAATCCATGTTGATCATAAGAAACATGAAGAAGATGAAGTGGGTTTTCTATGGTGTTCTTGGTGAAATGATGAAGATGAAGAGAGAGTTTGTTAAGTGTGTGAAAGTAAAGGTGAAAAGGAGTTGTAATTGTGTTAGTGATTTATGAGAAGTGTTATAACAAGGACACCACATTACTAACTCTTTACACTTATGTTAATTTCATGCCACCACACCTTCCACTTATTATTTAGATAAGTATCATTAACTAAAAATAAAATAATAAAAAAAACAAAGAGAGAGGGGGGTTCCCACTAGTTCACGGTTCACATGAGGGGGGGGGGGTCTTTTATTGTAAAAATGGGTTAGTAAAATTAATGGTTCATAATTGTGATGAAATGTTTAAATGTTTAGATGTTTTAGGGATTTAATGTTTCAAGAGGTTTCATAACATTGAATGACTATAAATAGGCCTTAAAAGACCCAAAAATAATATTCACTAGTTCACTACATATGTCAATTTGTAGTTCGGATAGTCTTTTGTCGCTCGTTCCGCAAGAAGATAGTCGAAAGGTTTGCTTATGAAAGTTGTAGGGAAACATTCGGTTATATATTTATATGATGTTTCCTATGTATTTTCATATGGAATTTGAGTTTAAACAACCCATTTTGCACTTTGTAGTAAAAATACAAATGCTGAATTTTTGCGGAAAAACATTGAAATGGTCATTTTTGGTGCTTTTTGGCAGTTTTCAGACAGTTTTTGTGCTATCGGACATTGGTAATATATTAGACCAAACCCTTGTATTTCCAAGTAGGGTTTATTGTATAATTGATGTTGGACTTTTGTCTGAGTCCTAAAACTGTCGTTACACTAGTTTCTGCGGATCCTGAGTTTTTGTCAGTACACTAGTTTACTAGGCACTACTCTAGTTGTTTCGATGCACTGTTTACACTGTTTCAAATGTAACCACAAAAAATGAATCATGTGCATCATAAATGAATATTCCATAAGTATTCTAAGATGTATATCATGAAATCATGCATTCTGGATATTCTAATCACGTATTTGTATAATGTAATTTATTGCTTTAAATGTAAGTAATTTACCAGAAAGTGGCAGTTGTCACATGTAATATCCTGCCAAACCCAAGAATTGGCGGATTTCCGTTGGTGTACGTGGTGCAGGCCAGTTCCTGATCGAATCTACCTTGGATGGATCAACATGGATCCCATCTTTGTTTACCACGTGGCCTAGAAAGTGGACTTCACGAAGCCAGAAGTCGCATTTTGAAAACTTGGCGTACAGCTGTTCCTTTCGAAGAAGTTCCAAGATAAGCCGCAAGTGCTGCTCGTGTTCCTCCTGACACTTGGAGTAGATCAGGATGTCGTCAATGAATACAATCACAAACTTGTCTAAGTAGGGTTTGCACACCCTGTTCATAAGATCCATGAAGACTGCCGGTGCGTTCGTTAGCCCGAATGGCATGACTAGGAACTCGTAGTGGCCGTAGCGAGTTCTGAATGCCGTTTTGGAGACGTCCTCATCCCGGACTCTCAGCTGATGGTAACCTAACCTCAAGTCTATCTTGGAGTAGTAGCTTGACCCTTGCAACTGGTCGAATAAGTCGTCAATACGCGGAAGAGGATAACGGTTCTTCACCGTCACCTTGTTCAGTTCACGGTAGTCAATGCACATACGGAAGGTACCATCCTTCTTATTCACAAATAGCACTGGAGCTCCCCAAGGCGAAGAGCTAGGTCGAATAAAGCCCTTATCCAAGAGCTCTTGTAGTTGCGTAGAGAGTTCTTCCAACTCTGATGGAGCTAATCGATACGGTGCTCGAGCTATGGGTGCTGCTCCTGGTGCTAGCTCAATCTTGAATTCGACCTGGCGATGAGGCGGTAGACCTGGTAAGTCTTCAGGGAACACCTGAGGAAAGTCGCGTACAACTGGAATGTCTTCCAATTCCTTTTCTTTTGCTGATGCATCGGTAACAAGTGCCAGAATGGCAGTGTGGCCCTTACGCAAACACTTCTGAGCCTTTAGAAAGGAGATGATGCCAACCACTGCACCACTCTTGTCGCCTTGAATTTCGAGAGGTTCTTATCCAGAACGAGGAATACGAACAATCTTTTCTTTGCATAGGATTTCTGCTTGCTGTTGCTGCTGGCGATTCTGATTTGCAGGTCGTGGGCTCCTGAATCCTTAGCTTCATGGCCCATCCTGAGACACCTCTGGCAACGACCCTTGTTGCACTGGCCGCTGTGGTGCCTGTTACAGTTGTGGCACTTTGGTTGATTTCCCTGATATCTTCTCTACCCACGACTACCAGAAAACTGCTGACTGGGACTCTGGTAGTGGTCAGTCTTCTGCTGCTGAGCCTGAGACTGAACTGTTGCTGAACCTTTGCTAGAATCCCCTTCCCACTTCCTTTTGTTGTCACTGGGGGTAGCAGGAGTAGCGGCTGATGTGGTAGCAGTAGTAGCGCTGATACGTTTCGGTAGCTTGTCCTGATCCACTGCCTGATCAGTGAGGCGATGAGTGAGTCGCTGAATATCCTGGATGTTGTCGAGATTAGCCGATGTCACGTGGCTCTGGATTTCTAGCGCTAGACCTTTGAGATACAACTCAATGCGCTTAATTGGAGGGTCAACCATAGTTGGACACAAGATGGCCAGTTCGTTCGACCGTTTCGTATAAGCCTCGATTTCCGATCCTGTCATCTTCATGTGATAAAGCTCCACTTCCAACTTGTGGATGTCATCACGCGTGTAGTATTCTCGCTTGATCAGTTCCTTAAAATCATTCCAAGGGGTGGCGTTAGCAGCTGCCAGGCCTAGGAGTTGAACTTGCGCGTTCCACCAAGTTAGCGCAATTCCTTCCAACGTGCCAGTGGCGTACTTGACCCTGCGAGCTTCAGGGCATTCACACATCTCGAATACCGACTTGAGCTTCTTAAACCAATGGAGTAGTCCCACTGCTCCTTCCGTGCCACTGAATGTACTTGGACGACAGTCCATGAAGTTCTTGAAAGTGCAAACTGGTTGCGGTGCATGTTGACCTATTGTGTACGAATAGGACAAGGTTAAACACAAGAGTTGGTTTAGGAGTGTAGGACCTAAAGATCCTAGTGTGAGTTATAACTACAGGATGTGCCTCCTACTTATGCGGCTGCGAGTGCCGCAGCAACTTGTTCGTTAATGAGAGTCGTCAACTGGGCTTGAGTCATCTTAACACGTCCAGACATGATCTTCATAGTAAAAGTAGCATAAGTGAGAATGGTTCGCGAGTAGTGCGATGACAGAAGAGTGTAAGCACATAGGTATTCTCATGCAATAGTGTCATGTGTATCTAAGCAAACTACAAGCAAAGTTCTATGTAATCTAGCAAGTAGGCAATATAAACATGAACCATATTACCTAGGATGTTGAGTCTTGCACATGGAGCGAAGCGTCGTTGTGGATCGTTGAGAGCACTGTTCTGGTTATAGTCTGGTTTTAATAAAAACGTTTTCCCTTTACTAAAACCGAGTTCTCTATAACCAATGGCTCTGATACCAATCTGTCACACCCCCAAAATCCACCCGCGGAGTACCACCGCTTGGAGGCGTGACATGACCAGGATCAAGCCACCAATCATATTGAACATAACATTAAATATTAAAAGTAATCAATGAAACCCATCCAATATAATTGATGTTCAACAAAACATAGTTTGAGTAGCGGAAGCATAAGTATGTAAACCCAATGTAAATCATAAGTTCAATTGTTTAAATGTTTAACATGGCATCCACGATCCATGTCCCACAACGACCTGCTCCTCCCTGTGCAAGCTCCATAAGTACCTAAGGTCCTACAAGGCATGCAGCAGAGAGTCAATGACTAGTTGAGTGAGTTCACAGTAAGTAAGTTCGTAATAGCAAAACGTATGTTCATTTAGTGGGGGCTTCCCATGCATTTGTACTACTAGTGGGGGTTTCCCATGATTATACTTATTACTAGTGGGGGCTTCCCATATTTATACTTACTAGACTATTTGAAACCATGTGTTCTTCTTAGCCCGAGAACAGGAATACGTACAAGGTCACGTAGGTTTACGTGAGTGCCCTTCCCCGAGGACAGTGGTACGCGTGGGGTTTACGTAGGTTTTACGTAAGTGTCCTTCCGATCCGGAAGACAGTAGTAGGTATGAGTTTACGTAGGTTTTACGTAAGTGTCCTCCCGACCCGGGAGACAGTGGTAGATACTAGTTTACGTAGGTTTTACGTAAGTGTCCTGACTAACCTGAGGACGATGGTATATAGTCTAGCAATAGCGTAAGTACAAGTAATTATCCAATTCAAATCTTCCAACCCAATTCCCAACCCGGGAATCCCATGCCTTGGCTGTGTGAACTCACCTTGGTTTGCTCGGCAGATACACAGAAAGTCGGTTAAGCTATATAGTGATCAACCACGTCCTAGCATGGTTATTATACAAGTCAGGTTCATATTCAAGTATAACACGTATGTCCTACACGTATTGTACACAAGTATAAACATGGCATGCACAAGTATTCGTAGCACTTCAGTAGAAATCACGTAACAAGTCCAAGTATCCGGCCCAATCAGTTGGGCTCGTAACAGTGTGGAAGGTCCAAACAGTGTGCACGTGTTCACGGTCTCGAATCGAGACTAACGATTTCGAGTCGAGACTAGTCGGTCTCGAGGTGTACTGGTTTCGGGGTCTCGAGTCGCAACAAGGAGGTCTCGAGTTATCATGGTCTAGTCGAGACTACACGGTCTCGAGTCGCAACCGGACCCGCAACCGTGGTCTCGAGTTGTGCTGTTTTGTGTCGGTATGGTGGTCTCGAGTCGAGACTAAGGGTTCTCGACTCGCAACCCTGATCGGAACAATGTGTAACAGATTTCCATAACTAATCAGTAACAATCATTCCGTAATTTCTGCTAACAACTTGGCAGTTTCATCAACCAAATCAAACACAATAATTTCCATATTCAACAGCAGTCAATCGATAATCAAGAACATTCCTATCATCATCAAGAACAGTAACAATCAAATCATCATTCATGCACAAACTGAATCATTTAACTATCATGCATCCTAAATCACAATCACAAGTCATAATATCACAGCCGATTAACAAGCACACATTCGAACCGATTAGCATATTACCAATCCGATTTAATCATACATGCAGCCGATTTCATGAACACTAAGAATCAACAACATATAAATCATGCTAACAAGAACCCTAGATCATGTAATCCGATAGATAACAATATCACCTCATCTAAACATACAAATAGAACTTGCAATCAGTAAACATACTACTAACCGAGATGAGAAGAGGATGATCCGAATCCAAAAGCTTTGATGGAAAGGGATGTTCGGCTGCCTTTGGTTCCGATCGAGAGAGAGAGAGAGAGAGAGCGTGTTCTAGGGTTTGTGTGTGTGAGGATGTTTGGTAAAAGTGTGAGATAGTTACTACATCTCAAAGTGTATACGATTAGGGGATGGGCCGAACCCTCACTTGGGCCGCCCCATGGTCTCGTGTCGGATGTGTGTGGCCCGAATGGGCTTGTGTAGCCAAATTACTATTCGGTTCTATGAACAATATACACACTCACATGCAATCACGTAACATGCAGTATTTATTCGCTAATCAAATTCACGTAATCACATAAATGTTCATATAGTTACACGTAATACAAGAGACGGTCAAATACGAGTTGTCACAAGATTGATATCTTGCTGCGAGGCACGTTGGGTACATAATATCAGGACGTGAAGCAGTTAGGTACATCAAAGAACCTGTCATGGAACGGTAGAACGTTTCATCAGCCCTGTCTCCGGTGAGATCTGGGTGAATCCCATGATTTGTTGCAAGTGGGGTAGCAGCAGGAGTAGAAATTGACATTCCAAATTTCTCTAGAATATCATGCACGTACTTCGTCTGGTGAATGAAAATTCCCTCAGGTAGTTGTTCAACTTGAAGTCCCAGAAAGAATTTCATCTCCCCCATTGATGACATTTCGAATTTTTGCTTCATCACCTGTTCGTAATCTTTGCATAGATTCTCATTTGTCAACCCAAAGATTATATCGTCCACATAAATCTGAACTATCAGAAGATGTCTGTCGACCTCTTTAGTGAAGAGAGTGGCATCCACCTTTCCACGTATGAAGCTGTTGGCTAGTAGGTGTTGAGACAAAGTCTCGTACCAAGCTCTCGGGGCCTGGTGTAAACCATACAGCGCTTTGTCCAACAAGTAGACCTTGTTTTGTGGATTGGGTCAGTAAAGCCTAGCGGGTGACTGACATAAACCTCCTCTTTAACCTTCCCATAGAGAAACGCCGATTTTACATCTAGCTTATATACTTTGAAGTTCTTCCAAGACGCAAATGCAAGGAAAATTCTGATTGCCTCTAGTCGTGCCACAGGAGCATAGACTTCGGTGAAATCAATCCCCTCCTGTTGACTAAAGCCCTGAACAACGAGTCGAGCTTTTACACTTAAATACCCATTTCGTATTGATTTTTCTGTGACTATCCGGCAAATCCACTAGCTTCCACACACCCAACTTTTTAAACTGACTTAACTCTTCTTGCATCGCAATGACCCACGAGTCTTCAGTAAGCGCCTCTTTGTAAGTTCTCGGTTCGATCTGCGAGATAAAACAACTTAATGAAAATTCAGTTTGTAAAGGTGCTACTGTAGAGAAAAAACATGTTAAGCCCTGGTCAATTTGACGTCTTGTGCGAACGCCCGATTGCAATTCTCCTATGATCAACTCCTCTGGATGATATGAAAGAGTTCGCGGAATTGCTTCGCTTGGAACATCCACATCACCTTCCAGATTAGTAACATTTTGATCTGCACATTGTTCACCAACTTGGCTTGTTTGACTTAAATCCTGAATCTGCTCCCCGTCAGAATCTGAATCTCCTCGATTAAATATCGGCATGTTCTCAGATTCTTGATTATCATTTTAAACTGTCTGATTATCTTGAGCAACATCATTTTGTTGGACATCATCGTGTTCACCAACATTACTCGGACCTGCTTCATCGTCATTTGAAGTTTCCCGTGGTCGCCTTGAATACTCAGCTGGGAACCTTTGCTGTGACTCGTATTCACGCAAAATATCCAACTCGTCAAAGAAATCTTCTTCTTCCTCTTGTTCTTCCATCATGTCAAATGAATCCCACAACTTGTCATAATGATATCGCCATGAATCTCCTGGATTTTGTGGCGGCATAGTATAACCTTGACATTCAACATTTGCAGCTTCAATAATCCGCTTTTCACTTGGAACGAAGACACGTCGTGAAGGACTAGAATATCCAACAAATATACCCTCAATGCACTTCGGACCAAACTTTCCATAAGGCTCTATAACAGTACAGGGTGACCCGAACGGTTCTAGATACTTCAAATTCGGTTTGCGATTATTGATCAGCTCAAAGCATGTTTTGTTGAACTTCTTGACAATGAGAACTCTGTTGAGCGTATAGCATGCGGCGGAAACAGCTTCAGCCCAAAAATTAATCGGTAACTTTGAATCTGCGAGCATCATTCTAGTCGTCTCGATTAGTGTCCAGTTTTTGCGTTCTGCGACTCCATTCTGCTGCGGAGTGTACGGAGCACTAAACTCATGCAAAATACCTCTTTCATCACAAAATTCTTCCATCTTGCTGTTCTTGAACTCAGTACCATTATCACTTCGTATTCTTTTGATACGCCTTTGGTACAGATTCTCAATTCTTTTGAACAACGCCATCAGACTGTCAAACGTTTCGTCTTTCGTCTTTTGTCTTCAAGAAAGAAACCCACGAAAACCTGGAATAATCATCAGTAACCACAAGACAATATTTGTCTCCTGTAATACTCTTGACATTCACCGGACCAAACAAATCCATGTGAAGTCTCTCCAGGGGTCTTGAGACTGAATTGACTTGCTTTGTAGGATGTGACTTTTTCTTCTGCTTGCCTTTAACACAGCTAATGCACTCCCCTTCCAGATGAAAACCTTTGATATGAACTCCTGTAACCAAATCGTTGTGCACCAAGTGATTCATTTTTCTAAGATGTATATGTCCCATCTTCCAGTGCCACAATCTCGATACTTTTTCAGTTGCTCTGGACACAAAACAATGATCCTGACCCATGGTTGTAGTAGCTACACTCATATCCAACACGTACAGATCATTAACTTTAGGTGCCCTCATGATAATCCATTCCTCAGGAATAACAAATCATGGCTTCAAGATCAAACATTCTTTATCAGTGAAGTGAGTGGTATACATCCTGTCACAGATCTTCGAGATACTCAGCAGATTGTTCTCCAGCCCAGCAATGTAGTTAACTCTTTCAAACGTCACAATCCCGTTGGATAACGTTCCTTCACCAATAATTCTGCCTCCTTGATTACCCGCAAAACCAACATAACCTCCATTGATATTCTTCACATCATATAACAATGCAGTCTTCCCTGTCATATGTCGAGACGCTCCACTGTTCATAATCCAGCGTGAGACTAATCTCGGAAGATCCTGCACATATCACAAAAATGATTCAAACACTTCAATAAGGATGCCGATTCATTCTTCGCGATCAAGGAAGCTCCGGCAATTCAAACTGTTTAGTCAAACATTGTATCCACCCAAGCCTCATCAGCCTTGGGTGTAACCTTGACACTTTTAACTCTTGCAATTTGAACTTTAAAGTTTTCAGCCTTCAGAGGTGGAAAATTTGCATCATAATCAATTTGAATTGAATCCTCAGAAGATGAAATCTTTTTCTCAGTTTTAGGTTTCCAAACTTGTTGAGATAATGCTGCCCGTTTGTAAAATTTATTATTTGTAGTTACCACTTTCTTTACGAGTTCATTTTTCACTTTGGTGTTGTCATTTTTCACACTCTTTTTCTCAACAACCATTAGTGCTTTACCCTTCACCTCAACTTTCTTTTGTTGAATCTTCACAGTCTCAGTCTTAGAATTCACGTTGGTACACTTTCGTGCAATGTGACCAACTTGATTACATCTGAAGCATGTTCGAGTATCAACCACTCGACTTGTGCCTTCAGACTGAGCTTGTGAAGCTCTATTCTCAAAGAATTCTTCATTCGATTTTGAAAAAATTTCTTTCTCTTCATCAGCAAGTGAACTCGAACTGCTCACAAACTTTTTCTTTTCAACAAACCTCTTGTTTTGAACATTTCTTCTCTGATAATTCTTACCACCCTGATAACCACCCGACCAATTGTTTCGATTCTTGTTGTTATAAAAACGTGATGGAATAACAGGTTTCTTGTAGTATGATTTATCTTTTTCAAAGTTCATTTGTCTCTTTGTTTGACTCAAACTGTTCACTTCTGACAATTCAACTTCAACCAACTTGAAAACATTTGTTAACTTTTTCACATTCACATTCTCAATTGGAAACTTTGAATCCGAAAACAACTTATCAGATCCCGACATCTTGTACATGACAAGAGTAGGTTCATCATTTAAGTTGTTCTTGGATTTTTGTTTCGGAATGTATTTATCCAAGAAACATCCATCATCTTCAGCTGAATCATACATCAAAACACTTTCAGCTGTGCTCTTAACAATCTCTGTCTGAACACTATCATCAGATGATGAAAAAGTAACGTCAATGTTTTCCGGAAGTTTAACTTCATTCTGTTCCTCAATTTCAACCAACCCAGATTGCTTTTTCGTATAATTTTCAAGAATCGGTGGTGGAACACGATGAAAACCCACCCCAGTTCCATCAGAATAAACATCTTCGCCAGCTTTGTTTTTACCGACGGGTTTGGGAACAATGTGTTGCAAAACAAAGCTTGCGGAGTTGTAACTGTTAAGCTTCAACTGGATTCGCTCATTTTCAATTTCAGCCTCTTGAACTTTTAGTTTCAATTTAGCGATTTCATCCAGTTGTTGGTTGATTGATTCTTCTTTTACCCTAAGCACGGCTTTTAGTTGAACATTTTCTTTATAAGTTTTACCGTTTCGATCATCATTATCTTTCATTGTGGATTTAAGCTTCTCAAATTTTTCAGTGATTTGACGGTTTTCATGAACTAACTTTTCATTTTCTTGTCTAATCCTTTCATGATCAGTTTTATCATTTTCAATTTTGTTAGTTAACTCTTTTATCCGTTCAGTTTTGAGCTTTAACCATCTTGTCACGATCAAGATTTTGATTCTCAACGCTTCTGACCTTAGCTGTCAGATCATCAACCTTCTTTCCGTTGAGATACGTGATCGTATTACAAAATTTGCATTCTTTGATGCAATTTTTGCAATCAACATCCCCATTAACTTTCTTACCTGATTTAGTCGTTGACGTATTTGAACTGACCTGGCTTTTAGACTCAGAGACGGATTTAGAATCTACCTCAATCGCCTTAGCTGCCAGCACCTTGTCAGCCATCTTTCCGAGATTTTCAGCAGTCAACTCCTGAGTAGTGTCAATGATCCCAGTATCAACATTGTTTGACTTCTCTTTCTCTTCTTTCTCTTTCTTCTCTTTCTCTTCTTTCTCTTTCTCGTCTCCAGTTCCCCACCATTTATTCTGCTAATAATCATCATCATCTTTTAACTCTTTGATTATGGCCTCTAAATCAAGAGTGTTGTGATCAATAGCAATGTTTCCATATGGGTCAAGATAACACTCCCTATATGGATCCCATCTATTTGCTCTTTTTGCCTCCGAAAAGATACCAGAAATTCTGATCATTCTGTTTTTGGCAATCATCCTTCTGTAATTATACTTCTGTTCTTCAGTTCTGTCGTCTTTCCACGGAACAGGTTCATTCTTTGCCATGAAAGCGTAACCAACCGCATCTTCCTCCGGTAATAATTCACTCCAGTCATAACCCTCATCATCATAAATCACCGCAAGAGCTCTAGATTTCTCTTTGTTCTCTTCAGTCTGCTTCATTCTTGGCGGCTCCGATTTGTTTTGATGATATATCGCCTTCTTGTAGTAATCTTCCCTGAATGGGTTCTCAGACTCATCAGCATATGCGTTTCTACATTCACGCTTGAAGTGACCTTTCTGCTTACACTTGAAGCATGTCACCTTGGACTTTTCAAACCCCAACTTGGTAGATGGTCCACCAATTGACTTCCTGCCGGTTATTTCCATGAAACGCTGAGCTCGACGAACAGCACTGGCCATGCACCACCTTATGTCAATTAGTTCCATTTCTTCAGGATCTATTTGATCATAGTCCTCTTTCGTTAGGTTGGTGTTGCCTATCTTCCCAGCTACAAGACTTTCATAAGATTCCAATACTGACGCTAGGAAGACCATCTGCTGTTTGGCCGACTCCTCACTGAAATTCTGAGCATTCTTCATGTCTACAGCGATGCTGCAGTGAAACAAGTTCTTTGCATCAGCCTGGTTTGAATTTGATGACGACCCACTGTGATAACCACTGTGATATCCACTGCTCTGACTTTCTTTGTTCGTTGTGGACACATTCCCAGCAGAAAACGCAGTTTTGGGAGAATTGTTCTTTGGCATCATGCTCTTTGGATAATACAAATCCAAGTTCTGCTGGTACGATGAGTGATTGACTTTGTGTGTCTTCTTTAGTTCCAACTCGTGACTCTCGAGTTTTTCAATCAGCAAATCTACCGTCAACACTTCTGGTGCTTTGATAGTATTTTTCAGCATCATCGCATAATATTGCCAATCCATCTCGTCTGGCAACGAATCAAACAATTTGTCTACTAGCTCATCTTCAGGATACTTAATTCCATGTCTAGCTAGTTCCAGCTTCAGGTGCCCAAAGCTCTCGATCATTTTTGAAACTGATTCATTCTTCAAACACCCGAACAAATCAAATTCTTTCCTAAGAAGTTTCTTTTTGTTTTTCACAATTTCAGTACTTCCTAAACATTTCTTTTCTAACTTTATCCAGAGATCTTTTGCACTAGAGTATTCGATCCGAGAGATTATATCTTCACGAACAGATTGAAACAGCAACGCAACACATTTATGCTCAGCAACAAACGACTCTATCTCATCAGATGTTGATAAAGTTTCACCCTTTATGCTTCCAGCATCGTATCCATTTTTGAGACTCTTCCAGCTCAGAAACGCAAAAGCCATCAACCAATCTTTGAATTTCTTTGCCCACCGACTATACTCCTCGATAGCCATCAGCTTCGGTGGTTTGTTGTAAGTTCCGAAAGCACTTTCAACTTCCAAAGCATCCGATAATTTCTTCTTGGCATTTTGCGGGTTTTCATTGTTGTTGCTTGTAGATGTATCATCTCCCGAGTTTCCAGCAAAAGCGTACATGTCGCTAAACGGGTTCAAGAAAATGTCACACATCTTGAATGTACCTGAAAGATCAGCAAACACTTAGAAAAAATTTTGAAATTTTTGAAAAACAGTGATTTCGAGCGAAATCACCTATGAGCGAAATTAAACAGAAGCAATATGAGCGAAATCAGATAGAAACTGATTTCGAGCGAAATCTTAAGAGCGAAATCAGAACTTGTGTTCCTAAGAGCGAAATCAGAATTTCTCTATGAGCGAAATTAGACAATGTATGTCCCTACGAGCGAAATTAGTTGTTTTCAAGCGAAATCCCTCGCTGTCCGTAAAAGCGAAATCAAGTTTTTAGCTAATTTTCACCATTTTTAGTCCGAATTTTAACCTGATTCTTTCTAGGGTTTGTTATTACTATGTTTTACACGTTATATTCGAAATTCAGGCCATTTCAACCATAGGAACCAGTTCAAATCGGAAAAGTATGAGAAGAAGTGAGTAGAAGTAACAGAATCTGGTAGAATCAAGCTGTAGTAGTATGAACTCCTCGTCCTGAGCTCTGATACCACTAGTTGGACCGATCTATGACCCTAAACAGTCAGTATAAGGCAGTTCATCTTCAAATACAAAGGCGGAATCAGTGTAAATGAAGTAACACAACTGTTCCTCTTAATTTCCTCTTTATAAACACTTTCTGAGTCGTTTTACAACAAATCTGACAAAAATCCGACAGCACCTCGACTCTGATTTCGCTCCAACGTTTCCAAATGAAGATCACACATGAGGTATTTATAAGCTGGCTGATTTCGCTCCAAACTGCATGAGCGAAATCACCATGTGACCTAATAAGCGAAATCACCAGGTAACCATATGAGCGAAACCCCCTAGCTGACCCTATGAGCGAAACCTATTCTAATGTGTACATAGGAGCGAAATAACAAGTTCTGATTTCGCTCAGAATGACCTGGAGCGAAATTAACATCTAAGATCCTATTTTCTGATTTTCGACTCCGTACAACCTATCTAGACCTAAGACTCTATACAAACGTAGTCAACAGACATTCAGTGCACCAATATTTCTCCTTTTAAACAAGTTAATTAAAGAATTAGATAAATTGAGATTAGATCATTACTAGAGTGAGGATCATCTATCCTCTAAGGATCCTTCATGGATATCGGATACGAAAATAGCTAAGGATCCTGGATCCTTATTACATGAAGTATCTCTTCAAGTGGGCAGCATTCCAGGCTCTTGGTAGCAAATCACCTTCCATTGTTAATAATCGATATGCCCCCTTTCCTACCTCAGCTTCAATAAGATAGGGGCCTTCCCACTTTGGTGCTAACTTGCCATCAGAAGGGTTTGTGGTACTTTGGAATGCTTTCCTCAACACCATATCACCAACTTGAAACTTCCTGATCCTAACATTCTTGTTATAAGCTCCAGCCATCCTTTGTTGATAACTAGCCATTCTTATCCTTGCCAAATTCCTGAGTTCTTCTATGGTATCCGAGTCTTGAACCAAGTTTTCAGCATTTCCTTCAGGATCACGGATGCTTGTTCTTGTAGTAGGAACCACCATCTCTGTAGGGATCACTGATTCTGCTCCAAACACTAAAGAAAATGGAGTTTAACCAGTAGCATTCTTGGGAGTTGTTCTATCAGCCCATAGCACATAAGGTAACTCTTCTGCCCATTTTCCTTTCCTGGATCCAAGCTTCTTCTTCAAGTTGTTGATGATGATCTTGTTGGATAATTCTGCTTGACCATTAACTTGTGGGAGGACTGGTGTTGATGTTATCATCTTAATCCCCCAGCTGTCACAAAAGTTAGTAGTTCTACTCCCACTAAATTGGGATCCATTATCACAAACAATTTCAGAAGGAATACCAAATCTGGTAATAATGCTTCTTTTAATAAAGGATCTCACTTCTTTTTCTCTGACTTAAGCAAAGGCTTCAGCTTTTATTCATTTGGAAAAGTAATCAGTCATGGCAAGCATAAACACCTTTCCTCCTGGTGCCTTGGGAAGTTTGCCAACTATATCCATTCCCCATCTCAAGAATGGCCAAGAAGAGGATATAGGATGCAGGAGCTCTGCTGGTTAATGAAGGATATTGCTATGTCTCTGGCAAGCATCGCATTTCCTTGCATAATCCACAGCATCTTTCTTCATAGTAGGCCAATAGTATCATGTCCTAAGGATCCTTGAGAATAATTCCCTGTCCCCAGTGTGGTTTCCACAATCTCCTTCATGAAAATCATTTAGGACTTCTTGAACTTCAGGATCCTCAATGCACCTTAGATATGGACCTGCAAGAGATCGTTTATATAACATGTTATTTAATATTGTAAATTGAGATACCTTGACTTTGAAAGCTCTGGGATTTTGTCCTGTAGGGATCTCTCCATGTTGTATATATCTCATGATTGGAAGGATCCATGATCCTGAATGAGATTGTGCATCATCACTAGGTATGATTGCAGAATCCTCTCCTTTCTCCTTAGCTGCATGATCCTCAATAGCAGGAGCCAAGATATGGATAATGGGAATTTTAATATCTTCTGGAATCTTCAAGGATGATCCAAGCTTGGCCAATGCATCAGCTTCTGCGTTTTCTTCTCTGGGTACCCGTGTCAAACTAAAAGAAGCAAAAGAGTGTGCCAATTCCTTGACTATCTCTAGGTATTTGATTAGTCTTTCACCTTTAACAGCATAAGATCCATTAAAGTGATTAGTAATTAACAGTGAATCCACATGTACCTCAAGATACCTGATCCTCATGGCAATTTGCAAACCAGCTATCAAGGCTTCATACTCAGCCTCATTATTAGTAGTTTGAAACTCACAAGCTATTGAGTGGGGTATTATGTCCCCTGTCGCGATTTTAGTAGTATTCCAAGTCCAGTTCCCTTGACATTAGAGGCTCCATCAGTGAAGAGTATCCAAGGATCATTGGTTTCTTCAAGCTGCTGAACTTCTAACTCAGCTTCCCTTTGTAGATCACTACTGAAATCTGCCACAAAGTCAGCCAAGGCTTGCGATTTAATGGTAGTTCTTGGTTCATATCTTATATCATAAGCACTAAGCTTCACTGCCCATTTGGCCATCCTTCCTAACATTTCAGGTTTCCTAAGAACATTCTTAATTGGAAAGTTAGTCTTAACAATGATAGCATGAGTTTCAAAATAATGACGTAACTTAGTAGACGCCATAATCAAAGCAAGGATAAGTTTTTCTAAATGTGAATACCTGGATTCAGCATCAAGCAAACTCTTACTTACATAATAGACAGGATGTTGTGTACCTTTGTGATCCTTAACAAGGACTACACTTACTGCTTTAGAAGAGACTGCCAAATATAAGGATAATATATCCCTTTTTTCTGGTTTCATCAAGGCAGGAGCTAAGGATAGGTAATCCTTAAGGGCTTTGAGAGCATTCTCGTGCTTTTCAGTCCACACAAATTTCTTGTTCTTTCTCAGAATGTCGTAGAATTCCTTGCACTTTTCTGATGACTTTGATATGAACATGTTCAAGGCTGCGATCCTCCCTGTCAATCTTTGCACATCCTTGGCATTGGCAGGATATTTTATATTCACAATTGCCTTGATTTGCTCTGGACTTGCCTTAATGCCTCTTTTTGTCACCATGTAGCCTAGGAACTTGTCTGCTTTAACACCAAAATGACACTTGGAAGGATTCAACTTCATATTGAATTTATCAAGGATATTGAATGCTTCCTCCAAATCTCTAAGGTGATCCTCAGCTCTCTTGGACTTCACCACCATGTCATCTGTTTAGGTCAAAAAATCAAGCAATGATAATGCAACCAAACTCTCTGTTACGAGGAATGATGCTTGAATTATTGAACGATATAAAGGATCACTTTGAAATGCAATGAACAAATGACACAGAGATTTATACGAGGAAAAATCCCTTGATCAATGAATGATCTCCGGCATAAAAAACCTCGGGTGATGGAAACTACCGATCACCAACTCAAATCAAACAAGAAATGTATTACAACTTCGGATGATAGCGAGCTAGTTACAAGGATCAATATAGTGTAATGTGTATAAAAGAGTGTAATCGCCAAGTGAATGGTTACGAGCTGGTGAGAGCAGTTACTAGTGTGTGTGTCACGGCCCCCGACCCGGTTTGACCCGTTTCAGGAGCCGCGGGACAGAAATCCCATGGTATTTAATTTAGGCGACAGCGGAAGTCTTTTAAAACAGGATCTTTCAATATTTAAAATTGCCCGTTTACATAATTTAGAGATAAAACCCCGGTAATTTACAATCATTTGATTTCACTGGGAAATCTTTTATTTTACAAAACATGTTTCTTTATTTATTTATATTGAGCCACTTCTCTATGCTTGTAGTGCTTCATGGCACTTTTCTTGGATTACAATAGATCACCTGAAACATGTTGGAAATAGGTTTTTTCAGCTGGAAATACTGAGTGAGTTCATTCAGGTTTTATAAAATGACCCTTAGTTATAAAATTACAGCATAAGAGCGATTACAATGGTTTATATCTTATTTTTATCTGGCGCCGTGTCACAATGGTGACATGTCACAATGGTGACGATGGTCATACCACTATTAGGTCAATGAACCCAAATTGTGATGATTATCCCTAGTAGGTCAAGGAACCTAACTGGGAGAAAATTAGTAATGTGCACAATACCCCACTAGCCAGTGATTCAAGATATCCATGACTTAGTCCCTGTAATTATAACTTTTGAAAATAAGTTGGAGTATTGTAAAACAGTTGATAAAAAGAGAATGACTCACATTGCAGATTTAACGAGCAGTGTATAAGCCTACTGATTTAGCCTTGGTTAACCTAATTTAAATAATAATGCACACAAACTGGGTTAGTAACTAATACAGCAGTTACGACAATTCACGAGACTAAACCCTCACAACGATTAATAAAGTGCAATACTTAATAATTCGGCGGATTCACAACGAATGACAGAGTATAGTCCGAGTTCGGACAGCACTCAAACATTCAAGTAGAAATAACGATGAATAGCAAAGTATAAACTCAATTTGAGCAGCACTCAAACAATCGTTGGATAGTTACAATCGATCGGACGTTGAATCGTAATAGCGATCGAGTTATTACCCTGATTGCGGCAGCAATTAGTGATCCGTGTGTGTTTTTGATAGTAATTCTATGATATCTCAGCGTGTATTTGGAGTTTTTACGTCGTTTTAGTGCCCGAAATCAAGTCCCAATGTCTGCTATTTATACACAAATTTGGACATGCTTACGGACCGTAAACATTTTTTTCCTTACGGTCCGTAAAGGACACCTGACCACTATAGGGTAGCCAGGCCTGGGACTAGCCTAGCTGAGTTGACAACTTCGTAAAATTCGAATTTGCCAGCGTTTTATTTAGATAATTGTAACTAGGGTTTACCCCCCCCCCCCCCTGAGTTTTAGGGGCCCTGATCCTGATTCTGATTGTTCTGAAAATTTTAGGGTTTATGCAGAATTACTTGGGTTTCTCAATTAGGGTTTCCTTATGGGATAATTAACATAATAGGTATTGATTTTAGTGAGAGTTGTTACATCCTCCCCACCTTAAGAAAAATCTCGTCCTCGAGATTTACTGGAATAAATGGGGATATTTCCGCTTCATTTCTGATTCCAGCTCCCAAGTGTATTCTGGTCCTTTTTTTCCCATTTGACTTTGACTAGCACTAGATGTTTGTGCTTGAGAAACTTGATTTTTCTATCTTCTATCTGTAGTGGTTTCTCTACAAATTTTAATTTTTCATTTACCTCTACATCTTGAAGAGGTATTACCAAGGATTCGTTAGATAAACATTTCTTGAGATTGGATACATGAAACACATCATGTACTCCAGCTAGCTCTTCTGGTAGTTGTAATCGATAAGCAACTGGTCCTATACGTTGGATCACTGGAAATGGTCCTACGTACCTTGGACTTAGCTTTCCTTTCTTACCGAATCTAACAACTCCTTTCCAAGGAGATACTTTCAATAGCATTTTGTCTCCAACTTGAACTCCAACGGCTTTCGTCTATTATCTGTATAACTCTTCTGGCGATCTCTAGCCGTCTTCAGCCTTTCCTTCGTGATACTGAATATCACAGTTGTAGTCACTTAGGATTTTCATCCATCTCCTTTTGCCTCATGTTTAATTCTTTTTGCTCAAATATATATCTTAAATTGTTATGACCCGTATAGACAGTAAACTTATTTCCATACAGATAATGTCTCCAAATCTTAAGGGCAAAATTATGGCTCCTAATTCTAAGTCATGAGTGGTATAGTTTTCTTCGTGCTTTTTTAATTGCCTTGATGCATACGCAATTACCTTTTTGCGTTGCATTAACACACATCTAAATCCTAGCTTTGAAGCATCACCATATACTTTAAAATTCTGTTCCTTCTGGTAAGGCTAGGATTGGGGCATTTGTTTATTTATGTTTTAAGATCCTAAAGGCTTCTTCTTGTTTAGGTCCTCATTCAAACTTAACTGTTTTACAGGTTAGCTTAGTTAATGATATAGCTATCTTAGAAAAATCCTTAATAAACCGTCTATAGTATCCGGCTAAATCTACAAAACTCCTAATTTCCATTGCGGATTGCGGAACCTTCCATTTGGTAATTGCTGCTATCTTATCAGGATCTACGTGAATACCGTCATGATTCACCATATGACCTAGAAATTGTACTTCTGGCAGTCAAAATTCACACTTCGAGACTTTGGCGTAAAGCTTCTCTTTTCTTAACAAAGTTAAGAGTGCATGCAAGTGCTGATAATGTTTTTCCTGTCTTTTGGCATAAATAAGTATATCGTCGATGAAGATAATTACAAATTTATCCAAATATGGTTTACAGATCCTGTTCATTTTGTCCATGAATGTTGCAAGTGCATGCGTTAATCCGTAGGGCATGATTGTAAACTTGTAATAACCATACCTAGTTCTGAAAGCAGTTTTAGGTATATCTTCCTCTTGTACTTTCAATTGATGATATCCGGAACATAGGTATATCTTAGAAAAATATCTAGCTCCTTGAAGTTGATCGAAAAGATCATCAATCCTAGGTAATGGGTATCGATTCTTAATTGTAACCTTATTCAATTCTCTATAATCAATACACATTCTCATCGGACCATCCTTTTTCTTAATAAACAATACTGGTGTCTCCTCCCACGGGGATAAACTAGGTTGTATGAAACCTTTACTTAATAATTCATCTAATTTAATTTTCAGTTTTAATATTTATGTGGGTGCTAACCGATAAGGTGCCTTGGCTATCGGTATAGTTTCTGGAATTAGATGAATCCTAAATTCTACCTCCCTATCTGGTGGTAACCCTGGTAATTCTTCTGGGAATACATCTGGGTATTCTGAAACTACAGAAATTTCCTTAAGTTCTTTATCTTTAGTATTAATGATTTACTGAAATCATTTATACTATTCCTTGTTTTTGTTCATAATTAGCAACTTTCATTACTGATATAAACTTTATGGGTTTACATGGCTTATCTCCTGTAATCATTATTACTTCTCCAGTGGGTGCATAAATTTTTTTTATGGAATTCTTATCACAGATAATTTAAGCATGGTTGTTTACTAACCAATCCATTCCTAACACATCATCAAATTCAACTAATTTCATAGATAATGGGGTTGCAGAAATTTATGACTTAAAAGTTCTATTTCTACGTTTTGCAGAACCTTATTTATTTTAACTGAATTCCCATCTGCCGTTTCTACTGTAGAAATTTGCCTACTGCTGGTTAAAGGTAAGTTAAGAGTTTGGCAGAATGAAATATTTATAAAACTTTGGTTTGCACCAGAGTCAAATAATACTTTTGTGTAAACGTTGTGAACTAAGAACGTACCAACTATCACATCTGGAATGAGCTCTGCTTCCTGAGCAGTCAGTTGGAAGGCTTTTACATTCCTTTTTGCTCCTTCTGCAGGTTTGGCTTTATTGTCAGATAGTTTGTTCAGTTTTGGACAATCTGGCCTAAGATGTCCAGCTTCTCCACAGTTGTAGCAGACTGAAAATCTCCTCCTCCTGCAGTCTTCTTCTTGATGCCCCGGAATTTTGCAAAAATTGCAATATCCTTTGCATCTTCCAAAATGCTTTCTTTTGGAAGAATTGCAAAATGGGCTAGTGGAAGATTGCCCATTCCCTCCTTTCTTGAAATTTTTATCGTTACCCGGACGGAATCCTTGGGTAATCTTTTGGGCTACTTCCTTCCTTCTATTTTCTTCTCTTGTCCGTACTAGTTCGTCAGTCAGAGTATTGGCTAAATCCACCGCATCATCATCGTGCGAGGTTTCGCAGCCTTGACGATATTACGGATTTCAGCAATCAATCCCCAAATATAACGAGAAATAAGTACCGGCTCTGACGAAGCCAGGGTTGATACTACTCGAGCATACTCGAAGAATTCGAAGTATACTTTCGACAATCTACATCCACCATCCGGTGGGTTAAAAACTTATTTGTCATTTGTTCCTTTTCATATTCGGAACAGAATTTTCTTTCTACAAAGCTCTTAAATTCTTCCCAGTTCATAGCATACGCCATCCTTCTTCCTTTTGCTTGTAACACCGTATTCCACCATTCTAGCGCCCCTTCTTTGAAAAGGTTTGACGCGTACATGACCTGATCATCCTGAGCACATTTACTTATGGCAATTATTGCCTCGGTTTTCTCTAACCAACGCAGTGCCGCAGTCGCTCCTTCATTGCCTGCAAACTTAGTGGGTTTACAAGCAAGAAATTCTTTGTAAGTGCAACCAGGCATTGCAGCTTTCATTTTCTTAGGGGGAGGAGCTTGCCGTGGTTCATTCTCATGATTAGTATGATTATTGCCTCCGTTTACGCTATTACTGAAGTTATCTTCAGAAATACGTTTGTGTTGGTGCATTACGTCTATTGACTTCGTCTTGTATCATGTTATAGGTTAGGATAGTTTAGAATAACCAGTGCACGAGGTTCGAGAAACGAGAAGTGGTTGAATAGCATGTTGGACCGCTTATATGGACATTGTCCCTAAAAGCGACCCACACAACTTCTTGGACCGCTTTTATGTCATGTACGTATAAGTGGTTCCAGAACACTATAAATAGGTGACTGGTTATTTCATTTAAAAAGGGCTCGGAACTTGTAACGAAGTGCTGCCGATTTGCTTCCAGGTTGTAAACATTGCTAAAATCAATAAAGTGAAGCATTATATTTAGTTTGAGCATCTAATTCACTGATTCCGCCTTTGAATTGGAAAACGACTCTTCTGATCGACTCATTCAGGGTCAACGACGATCCTACAAGTGGTATCAGAGCTCAGGAAGAAGAGTTCAGCTCAAACTTGATCCTTTTCTGTCTTCTACACCTTCTTTTTCAATCTATACAAGTTTCCACGGTTAAAATTGGACGAATTTTTCACAGGACGTGTATTATTGGACAATAATAAACCCTAGAAAGTTTCAGACTTAAATTCAATCTAAAAACAGGTCAAAACATGTTCGAAGTATGGATCGATCATATGACATCATCATGAACCGCCTTTAGGACACATCTTGGACCGCTCGAAAGTTTATCCTGGACCGCTCATTTTGACAATTTTGGGCCGCTGTTTTGGACATTTCAAATCTTGAATCGCTCGAAATTATCTTTCAGGACCGCTTTTCTGAACATTATGAACCGCTTTTTGGACAATATTACTGTTAGGATCGCTCGAGTGTACATCTCAGAACCGCTCGTTTGTACATTGTTTGGACCGCTCATATAAACAGTCTTGGACCGCTTATATAGACAATTTCTGGATCGCTCGAATGACAGTTTCTTAGATCGCTCATTTGACATATACTGAACAAGCAAAGTTGTGACTCGCTTTTCTGGACATTTTCTGGATCGCCTTTCTGGAAATACTCTGGACCGCTTTTGTGGTTCTGATAATTTTCAAAATCAAAAATTTTGCTAAGTATTGACTAATCTTCCAGGTACGATCAAAATGGTAGCAGAAGTACAGCTGACACGAGAAGAAAGGCATGCACGTATGAGATTAGATGATGTATGTACTGCTTACAGAGAAGCCACATGGGCTGGAAGGTGGAGCAAAGATAAACAATGCTATGTTGATCCTGAAGGAAACCCAACTGTTGATCCAAAGACAGTTGATCTTGAAGCATTAGTTGCTGCTATTCCGACTGTGGATGTCTGGTGTAAAGGTCTTAGAGAGAATCCAAGATACAAGCAGCAAGTTGAAGAAGGAATTAGAAAAGTCATTTTTGCAAGTCTGGAGAAGAAAAAGAAGAAGACTGTCGAGGAAATTGTGATTGAGAGTAAGGAGATGGTGAATGAGGTGAAGAAGGTTGAAAAGAAAATCGAGGAAGGTGCTGAAGAAAAAGAGCTAGTGATTGAAGAAGTTCAGATACAGAAGACTGAGGATACGACAGGGCCAGTCATTGAGGTAATAAGTCAAACTGATACTTCTGTCAAAATTGATAATGAAGCTGAACAACAATGCAAGAAATGCATGGAAACATGCAGTGCTTGTATTGAGAAAGATGAAAAACTCAACAACAGGGACATTGTATTCACTAAAATAGAAAATATTTTCAAAGAAAAATGTCATGAGATGAGTGAAAATGAAAAGTTTTTGAAACAAGAAAATGAAAAATTGAAATTAAAATGTGATGATCTTGAAACAGAAAACATGAAATTAAAAGAAATGTGTTCAGCTGTTTGCAACGAATGTGTTCCAAAAGAAATAAAAATTCAAGAGTTGCAAAAAGAATATGATGTTATGAAATTGTCATATGAAACTGTAAAAGAAGCTTATGAAACATTAAAAAGTAAAGTCAAAAGTCTAGATGATCGATTGTGTGCTTGTCAAAGAAACACTAAATTTCTTGAAGCAAGATATGAAGATAAACAAAGGGTGGTAAACCAATATATTGATGATGTTGCTAAGCTTAAACAAGAATTGGCAGACAAAGAAAAATTGGTCAACAAATTGCAAAGTTATCATTCATCATCATATATTCTGGAACGTATTTTCAACATCACACCCGATGAGAAAGCGTCTGAAAAGAACAAAAAGGGAAAAGGGTCTGAATTTCATCAAGTTCCACCACCGTTGGAGAATAATTATACATTCTATGATGGCGAAGAAGTGGAAAAAGTTATCAACATGGTTGATCAGTTACCCGACAACATCGATGTGACTTACACCAAATCTGATGATATCAGTGATTCAGAGGTGGTTGGTAAGGTTGTTGAAAGCATTTTTCAAGAAAACTCGGTTGAAGAAAGTAAAACTGAATCACAAGATGAAGATGAAGGAAATCTTCATGATAGTTATCTAAAGAACATCAAATCTGAAGAAAATTTGAATGATGATTCAAAGGGATTGGTTTATACCATGATTGGATCAGACAAATTATTCTTGGATGTTGTCTTCCCGATTCAGAATGTGATCTCAGAAAAGGTTGATAAAGTTTTCAAAATGGTTGAAATTGAAAAATCTGAAATTTCAAAATTTGCTGGTAAAGGTCACAAAACTTTTTATAACAAACCGGGTGGCAACAAGAAGAACATGAAGGCTGGGTTGGGTTATAAAAAGAAACAAAATTGGAAGAAAAATGTGACACCAAATTATCAAGAAAAAATGAGTTTTGTTAAGGGAGATAGTTTAGCAAAAGAAAAAGAAAACAAAATGAAACAATCTAATGCTGAGTTTGAGGTACAAAAGAAAAAGCGACAACCACAGGTCAAAGATGTGTCAATGAAAACATGTTTCAAATGTGATCAATTAGGACATCTTGCTCGCAAGTGTCAGAATCTAAAACCTGTGGATGCTGTTCAAAAGAAGCTTGATGCTACAAAACACCAATCTGAGAATGTGAAATCAAGGTCAACCAAATTTGATTCGAAACAAACTTGGATGTATAACACAAACAAGTTTGCTTCAAATCAAAAATGGAAATCAAATCCGAACAAGTTTGATTCAATACAGACTTGGAGTTCTCACACATCCAAATTGAAAACAACACAGATTTGGAGACCACTAGTTGTTATGTCAAAACTTCAACAAATCTGGAAACCTAAAAGTGTTGTTCAAAATCAAAAGGTTCAAAAAGAAACAAATTTTTACAGACGAGGTACTCCTGAAGGTCAAGTGTGGATGGTTAAGAAAAGTGTTGGGTTGATAAACAATGAAAATGTTGGGAAGGATCTAGAGAAACAACAACAAATTTGGAAACCCAAGTTTGTTTTAAAAGAGAAAGGTTCAACTTCTGGGGTGAAAAAGTTTGAAGAGTCAATTCCAGTTGATTATGACGCAAACTTGCCACCACTTAAGGCTGAAAATTTTAAAATTCAAATTGCAAGAGTCAAGGTTACACCTAAGGCTGATCAAGCCTGGGTGGATACCATGTTTGATTAAACAGTTGGAATTGCCGGAGCTTCCTGGATCGCGAAGCATGAATCGGCATCTATCTCTATTGATTGAAATTATTTGTATATTTGATAAAGTTTGAATGTGCAGGTACTCGAGGGTGGTGAAGACTGTCAAATCCAACAAGTACCTGGCGTTAGCATATGAAGAAGATCCCCGGTTTGGTCAAACGGGGAAAGTATGTGTTTGATTGTGTGTAAATTTTTGAACAACTTGAGACTTGTTTGTGTGGTGTTTGTTGGTTGTTGGTTGTTGCTTGATAGACTGTGATGGTTGTAATAGTTGTAGTTTAAATTTGTTTGAATTAGGACTGATGGACTATGCCGAAACCCTCACGGCGGAACAAACATGATTTCTCACAAGTTGAAGAATGGTTTTCTAACGGTCAAAATCAATGGGTTGTAAATCATGGGGGTACGTTATATTTTCTGCGAAACAGAGCATGAGATGCAGAAAATGGATGGCGAGACAAAGCTATCAGTATCGGTTTGTCAAATTTCTTTAATGGTTTTGCATTTTAGGGGGAGAAATATTGTCAGAAAATACAAAAACATTAGAAAAATTTGAAAAATACAAAAACATGTTAAAATAAAAAATTTGAGTTTTGCGTAAAAAGAGGAAATGATAGTACATCAGTAGACAGTTACAGTATGCTAATGATTTGTAATGATTAAATAGCGTTAAACAGTCTCACTGATGATATGTCGATAGGTTTTTATACATTTAGTAAGCTTTTTCAGGATATAAACCTAAATTCAAAACTTGCTTATTTCGTGGGGAACACTACTTGGATATATAGGTAACCCCTGAAATCTCGTTTGAAAGGTCTCGTATTCTGATATACTAGGTGGTTATACTCTATGATGTCTGGGGTATTATTCCGGGACTTCTGCTGAACGGTGGTTCTGACCTAGTCCCTGGCTAATACTTTCACCAAAATGCTTGAAATATAGCTTAAAGCCCTCAGCTGATTAGACAATAAAATTGATAGTCAGTTGTTGTAGCTGAAAAGATTCTCTTAAGGGAACATACTGCAAAGTCGAAGCTGATATCTCTCTGCTGAACGGAAGTTCTGACCTGAGATCCCTCAGTTCTCGCATACCCTAATTTATGTACAGACATCATTGTAGTATTCTTACCTGTAAGACTGAATATTGGGATTCTGGATACGGGAGTATATTCAAGAGGTGGGACACATGAATAAGTTTAAGTCTTAAAACATCTAAATAGTATCCTGAATTAGTTGAAATTTGTATGAAAATTTAAATGGATCAGTATATCGACAATCTAAGTGAATTGTTTAATTCTGAGTATGATTTAAAGCTTAACGGTACTTGTGACTTGTCATAAACTGATATGATCCTCTGACGCATACTCAAACAAAAATATTGTTTGTAAATATTGTTTGTATATATTTCTTTACAGCTTTATATTTTCGGAAAACACAAAAAGATTTTGATTTCTGCGTTATTTTCGATAAACCGATGTCTGAGTTGCTAAGTTTCAAAATCGAAGTATGCTGATTGTGTTTCTGAAAACAAATCGAGTTCATTAATTTGAAACTTGAAATTTCTTGTAAAATCGTCGAAAACAGGTTGTGAAAATCTTCAAGGTCATTAATTTGAACTTGAATGATAATCTAAGAGGGAATTGGATTCTTGTTTACTGCCATATCTGTTGAGTTCATTGATAGGGGGAGTAGGTTAGAGAATTTGATTACTGGTTTTAAAGTGTTGTTACTTATCATTTGTATGAGTGATTACAGGAAAGATCCAGATTACGATCCCGAAAGCTGAATCTTAGGGGGAGTCTGAAGATGAGATTATTGTAAACAAAAGTGTGCAAAGAGCTAGGTATCGTTAGCTGAAAAGTAAGGTGATGATCTCTAAAAGCATGGAAGCTTGACGAGAGGGGGAGCTTACTGATGATGAAAATGATCAATGAGAAAGATTGAAGATTGTTACAATCTGAACAAGTTGGCAAAGATGATCAAGACTGAAGAGGTGGCATAACAGAGGATGTTCACTGAAGACTTCGTCAATATCCGAGGGGGAGTCTGTTGGTGCATTACGTCTATTGACTTCGTCTTGTATCATGTTATAGGTTAGGATAGTTTAGAATAACCAGTGCACGAGGTTCGAGAAACGAGAAGTGGTTGAATAGCATGTTGGACCGCTTATATGGACATTGTCCATAAAAGCGACCCACACAACTTCTTGGACCGCTTTTATGTCATGTACGTATAAGTGGTTCCAGAACACTATAAATAGGTGACTGGTTATTTCATTTAAAAAGGGCTCGGAACTTGTAACGAAGTGCTGCCGATTTGCTTCCAGGTTGTAAACATTGCTAAAATCAATAAAGTGAAGCATTATATTTAGTTTGAGCATCTAATTCACTGATTCCGCCTTTGAATTGGAAAACGACTCTTCTGATCGACTCATTCAGGGTCAACGACGATCCTACAGTTTGCTAGGAACGATTTGTTGCGGTTCTATTGGATTTTTAACAGCAGCAACGATTGCTGGAATAGCGTTGGCTATCCCTTGAGCAACTATTGCTGGAATAGCGTTGGCTATCCCTTGAGCAACGATATTTTCTATATCCTGCCTAGTCATATATTGATCCCCCGGTTGTTGCTCAGATTGATTAACCTCATTAACTGGTTCATTACTAGCGTTTTCCATCTGATAATATATTTATTAGTATTAATAATAACAATTATACATAAAATAATCATATTAATTTCACAATACGCATATAGCCAAACTTATTGATTTCATGATTTCCATTTATATTTAATAGTATGCATCAATACACACCATTATCTTACAAAGTTTTATTTTAGGTTATTTTACAGATTGATTTTTACTATTACTGTTACACAACCACAGTTCCATAAGTCCCCTATCCTTTGTCAGATCATATTCTAGTAATGGCGTTCCCTCTCATCGTATTTCCAGGAGATTTGTCCCCCAATCTCTTGGATCCTATTCCCAGTATCTATTAGTTCTTTGCCAAAGTGGCGGAGTTTAGCCATATTCTCGTTACTCATTGGTGGATTTGGTAAAGGTTCTGGATTGAACTGAGGAAAAAGCTTATAGGGATTGTTTTGGAACTGTATTTCATTAGTTAACCATTCGTCTATTTGCGAGTGGATTGAAGGATTTGGAATAGCTGGTTCTAAGTTCATTGGTAGTTGTGTTTCAAGAAAGTGAATAAAAACATTTTCATTAACAGGCTTAATAGTATTATAGCTTGCCAATATAAAATCTAGCTCTTCCTGAGATGGTAACCTTTCAATTTGCCTAGAACTTTCCCCAATTTCCAATTTCTTAGGCTTGGGTTTCTTGAGAGGTAAAGCGTTGAATTCTATAGGTTCTTCTTTGTCTGGTATATACCTATTGAAATCTCTGGAAACCTCTATTCTTACTGGATAGAGATTTAAATTCTGAAGGGCGTCAGACAAGTCACTCATGCTGTTTAGCAAAATACACACAATTACTAAGTTAAAATTTATAACAAAATTTTATAGAAAACTTTTAAATATTATTTCATACTGGGTAACTACCAAAACAACTGAAATTTAAAACACACTAGGTTTTATTTGTAAATTTATTTATTTACTGAATAAGGTTTCTAGACGGTAGATAATAAAGGTGCTAAAACTTGGGTCAAATTATTTAAGGATTTGCATTAATCGCTACATTGGCTAGCATATAAAGATCTGCCCACACTGTACACAATTAGTCAGATAATAAAACACATAATCACAAAATAGCAATTAATAAACGTTAAGTATTTTCTAAATACTTAATTGGCTTAAATTAGTGGCTTGATTAGTGGCTCTGATACCACCTTTTTCTGTCACGGCCCCCGACCCAGTTTGACCCATTTCAGGAGCCGCGGGACAGAAATCCCGTGGTATTTAATTTAGGCGACAGCGGAAGTCTTTTAAAACAGGATCTTTCAATATTTAAAACTGCCCGTTTACATAATTTAGGGATAAAACCCCGGTAATTTACAATCATTTGATTTCACTGGGAAATCTTTTATTTTACAAAACATGTTTCTTTATTTATTTATATTGAACCACTTCTCTATGCTTGTAGTGCTTCACGGCACTTTTCTTGGATTACAATAGATCACCTAAAACATGTTTGAAAAAGGTTTTGTCAGCGGGAAATACTGAGTGAGTTCATTCAGGTTTTATAAAATGACCCTTAGTTATAAAATTACAGCATAAGAGCGATTACAATGGTTTATATCTTATTTTTATCTGGCGCCGTGTCACAATGGTGACGATGGTCATACCACTATTAGGTCAATGAACCCAAATAGTGATGATTATCCCTAGTAGGTCAATGAACCTAACTGGGAGAAAATTAGTAATGTGCACAATACCCCAGTAGCCAGTGATTCAAGATATCCACGACTTAGTCCCTGTAATTATAACTTTTGAAAATAATTTGGAGTATTGTAAAACAGTTGATAAAAAGAGAATGACTCATATTGCAGATTTAACGAGCAATGTATAAGCCTACTAATTTAGCCTTGGTTAACCTAATTTAAATAATAATGCACACAAACTGGGTTAGTAACTAATACAGCAGTTACGACAATTCACGAGACTAAACCCTCACAACGATTAATAAAGTGCAATACTTAATAATTCGGCGGATTCACAACGAATGACAGAGTATAGTCCGAGTTCGGACAGCACTCAAACATTCAAGTCGAAATCACGATGAATAGTAAAGTATAAACTCAATTTGAGCAGCACTCAAACAATCGTTGGATAGTTACAATCGATCGGACGTTGAATCGTAATAGCGATCGAGTTATTACCCTGATTGCGACAGCAATTAGTGATCCGTGTGTGTTTTTGATAGTAATTCTATGATATCTCAGCGTGTATTTGGAGTTTTTACGTCGTTTCAGTGCCCAAAATCAAGTCCCAATGTCTGCTATTTATACACAAATTTGGACATGCTTACGGACCGTAAAAATTTTTTTCCTTACGGTCCGTAAAGGACACCTGACCACTATAGGGTAGCCAGGTCTGGGACTAGCCTAGCTGAGTTGACAACTTCGTAAAATTCGAATTTGCCAGTGTTTTATTTAGATAATTGTAACTAGGGTTTGCCCCCCCCCCCTGAGTTTTAGGGGCCCTGATCCTGATTCTGATTGTTCTGAAAATTTTAGGGTTTATGCAGAATTACTTGGGTTTCTCAATTAGGGTTTCCTTATGTGATAATTAACATAATAGGTATTGATTTTAGTGAGAGTTGTTACAGTGTGTTTAGCCAATATTAGCCAAGTGTTTCTATCTTAGCTCGCTATCCCATTTAGAAATAGAAAAAATCTAAGCTAACAAACATTCTGCAATTCATGCAAGTCTCCCACGAACTCCATAACATCCATATTGGCTAAGCACGTGCGGAATAAACATGGAATATGCTCAAGGAATATCACTAAGTCCAGGTCCAAGCTTGTACTCCTGCAAAACAACATCATATTCAAAGTAGGCAATCGTTAGAATAAGGATCCTTACTATGATCCATGATCCTGGTCCTGCAACACTTCTGAGGATCACTAGCTAAAACAAAAGCAAGGATCACTAAACCCAACAGTAACTGAGGATCACTGATCATTGGTAAATCCACCCCTAACAATTGCCCCCAAAATATAAGGAGTAATATTGTAAATAACGAGTTATATTTTGTCGTCCTTATCTGCAACGAATCATCCAGCAAACTAGCTGTTATAAACGGACTAGCCGTTGAGATCCTGACGTCACTGAGGTGACTATCCTGCAAAATCATCATTATAAATGGCAGTTAGAGATAAGGGCTAGAGAGCATTTAAATTTGAGCATTTCTTCTTTAAATCCTCATTCGAAGACTCGAGCAGGTACTTCTCTCTCTCCTTTTTCTCTTCATCTTCTTGCTCTGTTTTTCTTCTTCTGCACCATTACAATCAAAATGATGCTACGATCCTCACCGGGCAAGGATCACAAGAAGAACAGCCCCCTAAAGAGCCAAGGGATCATCAAAGATTCCGTAAAAGAACGCTGCTACTTCACCGATCCACAAATCGATAGAATTCGCCATTGCTTCCCGGCGAATACCGTTTTCAAACCGTTTGAACCCACCATTTTAAGCGACTATGCCTCTCAAACCTGGATAGCATTTCCAGTCACCCCATTTACCATAGGATATTCCTACCCTTTTCCAGCTTTCACCCAATCCTTCTTCTCTCTTACCGGCATCTCTTTCATCCAAGCGATGCCCATGGTCTGGAGGGTCTTGATCACCCTTGAAAGGATCATCGAACAGCAGGGTATTGATCTAGGAATGTCAGAGCTTTCAAAAATGTATGATCTTGTTAGCCATGGGTCTCACTGATATCTGCTCAAGCATAAGCCCGGCCAAGAACATCCTATCTTTAAAGCCACTAAAAACGACACCAACTGGAAACGGCAATTCTTCTTTGTCAGAAGGGATTCCATCCCTGACGGAAAGGATCTGGAAAGGATCTGCCTAGAAAGTGGACCACTCATGGTAGGATAGAGGATCCTTAGAAGGATCACTAGATGAAAACTTGCTTCTGACCAGGATCACTAACATGTTTTCATTCTTTTGTGCAGCTATTTCTGTCTCTCATCTCTTCAAAACACCTACAACGAAGGAAAGGCTTGCTGCTTTCCGAAGACTTGATCCTGCAACAAGAGCATTCAAAGCAAACACCCAGGATTCTCAAGAGGTATCCTCAGGTTCTGTCACCATGTCAAGAAAGTATCTGAGTTTATATGTGATTAAATGATTAAATAAAATAAGGATACTTATCTGTTCTGAATGTGTAGGTGCTGGAAAATCCTCAAGATCTGCCTCCAAATTCAGTGTCACTGACCTTGACACTGTGCGATCCTCGAAGAAGAAGCTTCCTACCAGTCCAACTGCTTCGATCCCCAAGGCACCCACTAAATGCAAAGGTGGCAAGAAAAGGAAGACCTCTGAAACTGAGAATCTACAAGGCTTACCTCTGCTCCGTCACCAGTTCCTTGAGTACTTTAATGAGGTAAGGATCACTGACTCAGCTTAGGTATCCTGCTCACTTGAGGATCACGTGTTCCTGATCTATACACCATCTTCTTTGCAGAAATTTGCTGAGATTGAAGACTACGTTGGAAACGTTGAAGAAATTGAGCAAAAGTACTCTGATCTCCAACAAGTTGCTGTGCTCAAGGATCACAAGATTGCTGCTCTCGAGAAAGACCTCCAAGATGCCAAGACCCATACGGCTAAAGTCCTGATCAACACTTACTATGAGAAACATGAGCTCATGGAGGGTGCCAAGGTCTCTGCTGCTATTGCTATGTACAAGACCAAATTGCAGATGGCCCTGGAAGCTCAGGATCCTGAGTTTGACAGGAGCAACTGGGATGTTGAGGGCTGGAAGGCTAGGCTGGCTGAGCTGGAGGATGAAGAAGAGGCTGAGGAGATTCTAACAATCGAGGCTGGAAGCAGTGGCAAGGATCAGGGTGGAGAGGCAAGCGGAGCTGGAGATGGTGATGTAGCGAAGGTGTAGGCTGCAGCAATGGGCGATGATGGACACTTCTACACATAGCCGAAGCCCATTTTTTAGGTTGGATAGTGGTTTTATGGTTATGGTGTTTTAATCTCGAACAATGATGGTTGGCCTGTACTTTGAACAATAGTTTTTAGGGTTAAGGATCTATGATCCTTTAAACAATAGGTAGGATAATAGGTGGTGGAGGGATCCTCTGTTTGGGGGATGAAGCCACTTGTTATCCTGCCGCCTTTTATTTCCTGCATTGCTATGACCGCGTGAAGAATGGACACCCTTTGCCAACCCATGTGGACGGGCCACGTTTTGCTGGTAGAAATGTGGGTTGGCAATTTTGGCAACCTTAAAGGGTTAAATATTTTGTGAATAAATAAAACTTTAACTTTTTGACTTATCCTGTGGTGTTATCCTTGTATATCCTTTAAATTTTCAATTGTTTTGATATACACTTGTCTGAATAGGAAAAGTTAAACAAATTAAGTTTAAAAATTTTAGGATATGATCCAGGATCAAATATCCTATAGTCAAAAAGTTCCAAAAATTAGTATATTTTAAGGATCATAAGTTCAGTTGTCAAAGTATAAGGGTTATTCAAATGAATAAAGGATAAAATCAAAATAGTTAATGATCATACCTGAGAATCCAAGTTAGGATCCTAACCTTTAACATTATAATCAGGATAACCATAAGACAAACCTTAGTAGAAGGTAAGGATTAAGGATCCTTAGTTGTTTAACTTCGAAAACCTGAAATAGAATATAACTTGCGACTAAGCCAACATATAAGACAAGTTAGTAACTGGGGACAAGCCCAACAATTTTGGGGACAAGCCCAATATACCGGGGACGAGCCCAAAGGATAACTGGGGACAAGCCCAAAGGATAACTGGGGACAAGCCCAAAGGATCATGTGTAAACTGGAGTATGGCCCTTACTGGCGACTATCCGAACTTAGTGACATGAGAATGCCAAAACCTTAGCTAACGTGAAAACGTTAGAAACCTTAGGAACGGATGTATGGTACGTCTACCATTATACGTAGGATCCTGGGTACAGCCAGTACAATGAAATTGTCAGCCCCTAAAACGAGTACTGGTCCTGTTTTGGTTAAAAATCACACAAGGATAATGCAACCAAACTCTTTGTAAACGGGGAATGATGCTTGGTATGACGAACAAAGATAAGGATCACTTAAATGAAAATTGCACATGTGACACAAGGATTTATACGAGGAAAAAGCCCTTGATCAATGAATGATCTCCGGCATAAAAAACCTCGGGTGATGAAAACTACCGATCACCAAACTTCAATATAACAAACAATGTTTACAACTTTGGATGGTAACGAGCTAGGTACAAGGATCACTATAGTATCGTATGCTAGAGCGTGTGAGAAATGTGTTGTGTCTTCCAAATGCTGAAGAGTGCCCTTTATATAAGTGTGTGTGTGGTCGTATTTTAGGCAAGTCACCTAACTACTAGCTCGTTACCCCTTTAGAAATAGAAGTAAATTTAGCCTAACTAAATGCCCGTAATTTGTGCTAAGTTTCGATATTCTCCACAATGTCTATTTTTGGTTATGCATGTGCGAAATTAGCGTGACAGATTCCTTGATAACGTTGCTAAGACCAGGTCCAACTCGTAATTCCTGCAAAACAACATTAAATTCAAAGAGAACAATCGTTAGTATGAGGATCCTTAGGATGATCCATGATCCTGATCCTGAAGCTCTTCTGAGGATCACTATCTGCCAAAGAAACAAGGATCACTTGTTAGGATATCACGTAAGGATCATAGGTCATTAAAATCCTGCCCTAACAATTGCCCCCAAAAATATAAGGAGTAATTATGTGATATTAACGAGTTATATTTTGCCGGATCTTATCTATAACTAACTCAAAGGATATATAGCCGTTAAGAATGAACTATCCGTTGCGATCTGACGTCATGGAGATGACAGCCCTCCACAAATCATCATTATAAATAGAAATAGGGATTGGATCGTTTGCATTTAAATTCAAGAACTCTTCCCTTTATAACCGCGACCAGAGGATTGAACAGGTATTCCCCTTTATCTTCTCTCTTGCTTGCTCTGTTTTTCTTTCTCTTTCCATCGTTCTGTAAAAAATGTTGCTCCGGAATTCTCCCTGTAAGGATCCTAAGAAGAACAGCCCCTTGAAGGGTCAAGGGATCATCAAGGATTCCCCCACTGAGAGGTGTTGTTTTACCGAACTTCAAATCGACAAAATCCATCATTGCTTTCTGGCGAACACCCTTTTTAAGCCTTTTAGCCCCACCGCTTTGAGTGATTACATCTCTGAGACTTGGGTAGCTTTCCCGGCCACTCCTTTCATGATAGGATACTCGTATCCTTTCCCTCAGTTCACCGAATCCTTTTTCTCCCTTACCGGCATCTGCTATATCCAGGCTATGCCGATGATCTGGAGGGTTTTATACACCCTTGAGAGGATCATCGAACAAGAAGGAATTGATCTGGGTATGGCGGAGTTGGCTGAGATGTATGATCTTACAACTTTTGGATCCCACCGATACTTGTTCAAACGAAAAGCTGGAGAGGAGCACCCTGTTCTCAAAGTTACCAAAAATGACATTAACTGGAAGCGGCGGTTCTTTTTTGTGAGGAGAGATACCATCCCTGATGGGAAGGATTTGCCCAAGAAGTGGGCTACCCATGGTAGGATAAAGGATCCTGGAAGGATCGCCGTAGAACTTATCCTTTAGCATAAGGATCACTGACATTCTTTTGTTTCCTTATTGTGCAGCTATATCCGTTTCTCATCTTAAGTTGACTCCTGCTGCAAAAGAGAGACTCTTGGCCTTTAGGAAGCTTGATCCTGAAATAAGAACTTTCCAGGTCATCACCCAGGATTCTCAGGAAGTATCCTCTGCTTCTGTCACAATGTCAAGTAAGTATCCTTTTTTAAGGAGTATTTATATAATGAGAGTCAAATAAAATTAAGATACTTATCTTGTTTTGGTTGTGCAGGCGCTGGAAAATCCTCTAAGTCTGCTTCGAAGTTCGGCATCGATGATCTTACTAATGTCAAATCCTCAAGGAAGAAGACTCCTGCTGCTAGCCCAACTGCTTCAGCCCCTAAAGCACCTATCAGGGGAAAAGGAAGCAAGAAGAGAAAGGCCTCTGAGGATTTGCAAGGTCTGCCCCTGCTCCGCCAACAGTGTCTGGATTACATCAACGAGGTAAGGATCACTGTCCTGCTTGCGTATCCTGCTAGTCTAAGGATCACTCGATTTCTGAGGTCATTCCTTGTCTTCCTTGCAGAAATTTGCTGAGGTAGAGACATATGTTGGCCATGTTGAGGATCAGGATCGCCAGATTGCTGACCTTCAACAGGTTGGGGTGTTGAAGGATCTCAAGATAGCCGATCTTCAGAAGGAGCTCCAGGCCACCAAGGGGGAAGCCGCCAAGATGCTGATCAACTTCGACTATGAGAGGCATGAGATCACCCAGGATGCCAAGGTCTCTGCTGCAATAGCTATGTACAAGATCCAGCTGCAAATGGCTACGGAGGCTCAGGATCCTGCTTTTGACAAGAGCACCTGGGATGTCGAAGGCTGGAAGGCTAGGCTGGCTGAACTGGAGAATGATGAGGAGGCTGAGGAGATTCCGATGCTTGAGGGTGGAGACACTGGCAAGGATCAGGGTGGAGAGGCAAGTGGAGCCGGTGGTGATGGTGCAGCGAAGGATTGAGCTGCAGGATTGGGCAATGATGGAAATTTCGAGACTTAGCCGGAGCCCAATTTTTTTGTTTGGTGGTTGTTTTTTTGTGGTTGTGATGTTTTAAAACAATTATGGTCTGTATTTGAACAATAGGTTTATGGTTGAGGATCTAGGATCCTGTGAACAATAGGTAGGATTACAAATGGTGGAGGGATCCTCTGTTTGGGGGATGAAGCCATTGTGATCCTGCCGCCTTTAATTTCCTGCACTTGCTATAACCGCATAAACAATGGACACCCTTTGCCAAACCATGTGGACGGGCCACGTTTTGCTGGTAGAAATGTGGGTTGGCAATTTTGACAACTTAAAAAGGGGTTAAATATTCAATGAATAAAACTTTTAACTTTTGACTTATCCTGTGATGTTATCCTTGTATATCTTTTGAACTTTCAATTGTTTTGATTTATACTTGTCTAAGTAAGAAAGGTTAAGCAAATTATGTTTAAGAAATTTAGGATATGATCCTGGATCAAATATCCTATAATCGAAAGTTTTCAAACTAGTTTATTTTAAGGATCATAGGTTCAGTTGTCAAAGTATGTGGGTTATTCAAAAAAAATAATGAATAGAACCAAAACAGTTAAGGATCATACCTGAGAATCCAAGTTAGGATCCTAACCTTTAACACTGTAATCAGGATAACCATAAGAAAAGCTTTTAATGAGTAATAAGGATTGAGGATCCTTAATTGTTTAACTTTGTAAACCTGAAAACAAAATATAACCTGGGACTAAGCCAATATAAGAGATAAGTTAGTAACTGGGGACAAGCCCAAAGGATAACTGGGGACAAGCCCAAATGATAACTGGGGACAAGCCCAAAGGATAACTGGGGACAAGCCCAAGGATCGTATGTAAACTGGAGTATGGCCCTCACTGGCGACTATCCAAACTTAGTGACATGAAAATGCCAAAACCTTAGCTAACGTGAAAACGTTAGAAACCTTAGGAACGGATGTATGGTACGTCTACCATTATACGTAGGATCCTAGGTATAGCCAGTACGATGGAATTATCAGCCCCTAAAGCGAGTACTGGTCCCAAAGACGTGAACTATACCAGGATCATCGTGCGCTACAGGCGAAAACTGGGGACAAGCCCAAGGATAACCGGGGACAAGCCCAAACAACTGGGGTTGAACCCAAGGATCTGAGTTGCTTCTGAAGATTGTCGACAATATGCTAAGGATACCTGGACTATCAGAACTCAAAATCTCGTGAGAGAAGGATGAAGGATACATGATCCTTATCCTTAAATAAGAAAATATGTAAATAAGAGTTCGAGCTTAGGACATTACCAGAGTAAGGATCATCGATACTTCAGGGATCCTTGAAGGATACTTCTAATGTAAGGATCATATGTGCTAGAAGGATCCTGCTCACATGAAATATTTCTTCAAGTGGACAGCATTCCAGGCTCTTGGTAACAAATTACCCTCCATGGTTAGCAGTCTATATGCCCCATTTCCTGCTTCGGCTTCGATCAAATAAGGGCCTTCCCATTTTGGTGCCAATTTCCCATCAGCAGGATTGGTGGTATTCTGGAATGCTTTTCTCAAGACCATATCCCCAACTTGGAATTTCCTTATCCTGACATTTTTGTTGTAAGCACCAGCCATTCTTTGTTGATAGCTAGCCATCCTTATCCTAGCCAGATCCCTGATTTCCTCAATAGTATCCAAGTCTTGAGCCAGGTTTGCATCATTCTCCTCAGGATCACGGGTACTTGTTCTAGCAGTTGGAACCACCATTTCTGTTGGGATCACTGATTCTGCCCCAAACACCAAAGAGAAGGGTGTTTGACCAGTAGCATTCTTGGGAGTTGTCCTGTCAGCCCAAAGCACATAAGGCAATTCCTCTGCCCATTTCCCCTTCTTGGATCCAAGTTTCTTCTTCAGATTGTTGATGATGATCTTGTTGGATGATTCTGCTTGACCATTAGCTTGTGGGTGGACTGGTGTTGATGTTATCATCTTAATCCCCCAGCTGTCACAAAAGTTAGTAGTCCTGCTCCCAATAAATTGGGAACCATTATCACATACGATTTCGGAAGGAATGCCAAATTTAGTTATAATATTTCTCTTAATAAAGGATATAACTTCCTTCTCTCTAACTTGGGCAAATGCTTCAGCCTCTATCCACTTGGAGAAGTAGTCAGTCATAGCAAGCATGAACACTTTTCCACCAGGTGCTTTAGGGAGCTTGCCAACTATATCCATCCCCCATCTCATGAATGGCCAAGAGGATGGTATAGGATGTAGAAATTCAGGCGGCTGATGAAGGATATTGCTGTGTCTTTGACAAGGATCACACTTCTTAGCATACTCCACAGCATCCCTTTTCATAGTTGGCCAGTAGTATCCTGTCCTTAAGATCCTTGAGAACAATGCCATGCCCCCAGTGTGGTTTCCACAATCTCCTTCATGGAAGTCTTTTAAAACTTCCTGAACTTCAGGATCCTCGATACATCTTAAATATGGTCCTGCAAGAGATCGCTTATATAGCATATTATTTAAGATTGTGAATTGAGATACCTTAATTCTGAAAGCCCTAGGGTTTTCTCCCATAGGAATCTCTCCGTGTTGTAAGTATCTCATGATTGGTGAGGTCCATGATCCTGAACAAGATTGAGTATCCTCACTAGGGATCATTGCAGAATCCTCTACTATTTCCATGGCCACCTGATTTTCAATAGCAGGAGCCAGGATATGGATGATGGGGATACTTTTATCCTCTGGGATCTTCAAAGATGATCCTAGATTGGCCAATGCATCAGCTTCTGTATTTTCTTCCCTTGGTACCTGTGTTAAACTAAAGAAAACAAAGGAGAGTGCCAATTCTTTGACTATCTCTAAATATTTGGTTAGTTTTTCACCTTTAACAGCATAGGATCCATTAAAGTGATTAGTAATTAACAATGAATCCACGTATACCTCAAGATACCTGATCCCCATATGCTTAGCAATTTGCAAACCAGCGATTAAGGCTTCATATTCAGCCTCATTATTAGTGGCTTGGAACTCACAAGCTATGGAGTGGGGTATTATGTCCCCCTGTGGCGATTTTAGTAGTATACCAAGCCCCGTGCCTTTAACATTTGAGGATCCATCAGTATGTAGTATCCAAGGATCCTTGGTTTCATCCAGCTGCTGGACTTCCAATTCGGCTTCCTTTTGTAAATCACTACTGAAATCAGCCACAAAGTCTACTAATGCTTGAGATTTGATGGCTGTTCTAGGCTCATATCTTATATCATGGGCACTAAGCTTTACTGCCCACTTAGCCATCGTTCCGGACATCTCTGGTTTCCTGAGGACATTCTTAATTGGAAAATTAGTTCTGACAACAATAACATGGGTTTCAAAATAATGTCTTAGTTTAGTAGATGCCATAATTAGTGCAAGAATAAGTTTTTCAAGGTGTGAATACCTGGATTCAGCATCAAGTAAACTCTTACTTACATAATAGACAGGATATTGTGTACCTTCATGATCCTTAACAAGGACTGCACTTACTGCTTTTGGGGATACCGCAAGGTATAAGGATAACACATCTCCTTTTTCTGGTTTCATCAATGCTGGAGCTGAGGACATGTATTCTTTGAGGGCTTGTAAAGCATTCTCATGCTTTTCAGTCCATTCGAATTTCTTGTTTTTTCTTAGGATATCATAGAATTCTTTACACTTTTCTGAGGATTTGGATATAAATCTGTTTAGAGCTGCTATCCTGCCTGTTAGCCTTTGCACATCCTTAGCATTGGCAGGGGATTTGATATTCACCAATGCTTTGATTTGTTCCGGGCTTGCTTCAATGCCCCTCTGGGTTACCATATATCCTAAGAATTTGCCTGCTTTAACACCAAAGTGACATTTTGAAGGATTAAGCTTCATGTTATAATTATCAAGGATATCAAATGCTTCCTCCAAGTCCCTTAGGTGATCCTCAGCTTTTTTGGATTTCACCACCATATCGTCTATGTACACTTCCATAGTTTGTCCAATTTGATCCTTGAACATCATATTCACCAGCCTTTGATATGTTGCACCTGCATTTCTTAATCCAAATGGCATAGCAATATAACAATATAAACCGATTGGGGTCATAAAAGCCGTATCCTCTTGGTCAGATGGTTCCATCTGAATTTGTTGGAATCCAGATGATGCATCCATAAAGGTTAACAGTTCATGACCCGCCGTTGCATCCACCATGGAGTCAATGTGGGGTAATGGGAAAGGATCCTTGGGACATGCCTTATTCAAATCGGTGAAATCGACACATACCCTCCACTTTCCATTTTTCTTTTGAACAACAACCACATTGGCCAGCCATTTTGGATATTTCACTTCTCTAATCATACCTGCTCGTAGTAATCTTTCTACCTCTTCCTTGATAATGGCATTTCTTTCTGGTGCAAACTTCCTCCTTTTTTGATGGATTGGTTTAACTGACCTGTCAATGCCAAGTTTATGAGCGATAATATCTTTAGATATACCTGTCATATCCTCATGTTTCCATGCAAAGGTAGATTTTCTTCTTTTGAGGAAGGATACGATGTCTTCTTTCATTTGTCCAAGGATCCCTGATCCGATATAGATTTTGGATTCAGGATCATCAGGATCCAGGAGGATTTCGTCCACATCCTGCTCTCTTGCCTCCAAGACACACCTTGGAGGATACTTTAATTGCTATTGCTCCCTTGATTTCGAGGCTGGTTTCATTGATGAGGTGTAACAATCCTTAGCCTCCTGCTGATCACTATCGATCTTGATTATTCCCCAAGGGCTAGGGAGCTTCACACATTGATGGTAGGTGGATGGGACTGCCTTCATATCGTGTATCCAGGGCCTGCCAAGGATAACATTACAACAAGACAAACAGTCAATAACACAAAATTTTTGATAATTATGTAATCCTTCCACGTAAATTGGGAGTTTAATGTCCCCAGGGTTTTCTTAGTTTCGCCACTAAATCCCACAAGCACGGAGGATCTTGGTGTGATGTCTGATTCAGGAATACCCATTTTCTTCAGAACATCAAG